>NW_020221488.1:162336-175394 GCF_003070985.1 Temnothorax curvispinosus
ATGATGATGATGATGATGATGATGATGATGATGATGATGATGACGATGATGATGATGATAATGATGATGACAACGACGAAGATAACAAAGATGATAATAAAGAATTAAACAAAGCTCTGAAGAAAATCCTGGACAAAGGTAAAGGTCCAACAACAACCCAGGAGGCCGAAGAGGAGCTCACGTGAGATCGAAGTGTGACGGGCTTTGTGTTGCGCGAAAGACAGAAACTATACAATGATATCCTAAAAGCAGTAGAGAAATGTATACCAATAGATGGATTGGTATTGACTATAATAACGTAATTTAGATGAAACTTGGCTGTTCACTCACCATTCATGATAGAGCTGGGCGGTGTAGGACCATACCTGCATGAACCTATTGTTACCATATTTTTTCTACTCACACTAGCAAAGTGCATCCATGTGCCTGGATTCTTTCCCATTCGGTCGTCAGAGTTTCCTCAAAGTTCTTGAACTTTCTCACATAATGCATGCCCGCCTTATAACAATCCTTCTTTGACGGAGCTACGCAACCAGGTCATTGTCATGAATTATTTTAGTTTGTAACAAATTCTGATAAAATCTTTCTGTACTTTTGAGTAATAATGACCCATATTAATTTGATAGTTATACCATATTTTATATTCACATAGAGATGTTCACGTTCGGTTTTCTTTTATAAAAAGAAATTTAAATACCAAGAAGTTTACGGTGCGTAGCTCCAGTCTTTCTTATTTTTACCAATTGAAATACGAGCTTCTCCGAAGCGAGCCGATGGTTTCTGTTGACAGCTGTCGTCTGCAGCGAATTACGAGTCGAAAGAAATCGGACTAATCTCCGTTCAAAAAATAATATTTATAAACATTTCCGGATTAATGCGATATATTGCAAAGTATTGTAGCATGTTTCAACATTTCTTCTCGTTACGAACATATGCATCTCATGCTCGGAATTAGATAAATAATAAACGTTATCAAACGTATATAGAAGCCACGAAAAGGAGGCTGGTTCACGTTTTAACGGCTACCTAGAAAGAGTCGTCGACTCGCCGCGAGAATTCTCTATTAAAACATTGTCTATTAAAAACATGCACGTTTGGCTTTTGCTAAGCAATTGGGATTGCAGTGGAACGTTCTCTATGCGCTAGCAACAACGTCGAGATCGCACGAGTCAATATATTTTGGTTTTTCCTCAATTCTCTCTTTCTTCTTTGTTCTTGTTTCCAATGTCTCGTTCATTTCTTTCTTTCTTTTCCTTCTTTTTTTTGTCATTCTTGGTTCCCTTATATTCACTTCGATCACTCTTATCCATGCTCCATTAATATTTATCATTTGATCCAGATTGACTTGTGCGATGAGACCAATCAGTCATAGGCTAGCCAATTCTTACAAATCTCTCTCATTCTCTTTGTATCTGACTCGTTGTATATTTGCTTACTGCAGGCGACGGCTGTTTCTACATCGGGATGGGAGGTAAAAGCGCGAAACCCAAGATTCCCTCCTATGAGCCCTACCAGTGCTGTCCCACCAAGCTCGCCCACGGCACCAAGGTCGCCAAGGTCACCAAAATCAGCCCAAATATCAAGGACAAGAGCAAATTTCAAGGTACCGGCAGAACGGATAAGCCACTACTGCCGGCTTTGAAGCCGATAAATAAGCTCACGGCCAAGGACAGCAAAAAATCAGCAACGATATCATCGAAAGTCGACAGCGACGCAAAGGAATCCAAGTCCAAGGCCAAAAGGGGATTTTTCGGAAGCGGTAAATATATATTTCAACTAGCTGCAAAGTTAAATGGCTGCCCACACGTACGGTCCATCAACCACTTTGGCAAATTAAAAGTAAACGTCCACCGAGGAAAACAGATTTTCATCGACATGACAACCGCACCAATTTCTTTGGAACGAAAACCAAATCGGACAGCAAACATGCAATAATATAATATAATATAATAGATTAATAAAAAAAAATTAATTAATTAAACTCAAATTAAAAAAAATTTATTAATTGAACTCAAATTGAAAAAAAAAAGTGATCAATGATAGATCGTCTGCTGTGGGTATAGCGATTTAACGTGTTGCCTTCTTTTGGGAAAAGTTAGCGAGCGATGAACGCGATAAATGCTTAGCATAACAGACCGAAAAGGAAATAGTGAGCTCGAAGATAATAGATTTTTTGAGGCCGAGCCACCCGGAGCGCGAGAAGGTTTGCTACAGCGGAAATAAGATCACGGTCACCTGACTTTTCGTCCTCGTATCTCGGATGCAGGTACCTCGCGGGTCTCGCGCGGTCCATGAAGAGCGTCAACGACGCACAACTTCCGGACGAACAAGACGATCGAAGATTCGACAATCGACACGTGACTTCCACGCGGCTCTGGCACCGGCACCGGCTGGATTCTCCGAGTCCTCGAGTCGTCAGAATAACGAGCACCGATTCGTTGATCGCGCCGACCGATTCATTAACTTATCGGGCTATTTATTCGAAATGATCAATGATTCGGTCGATCATTCGTAAAGCGTAATCTCTTATCGTGTAATAATTCAGCGAGCCGACGGTGGAGCTAAGATTATTCACGAATTACAAGAAACCGTTTTCTCGCCTTAACGATTAGCGATTTTATTTTATATTTATGAGTTATTGCCAATATAAAATGTTTTTTGGACAATCTTCTCGTCTCGGCGATACGCTTAGAAAAGAAATTCGTAAAGCAGCCTAGCTCCTAACGTTTGTAAAACTCCCATCCCGCGTAAATATACAATTTCCTATGTGATATGCATTGGTCGATTCAAAATATCTGCTTTGAATTCGGACCACGCGACCCCTCGAACATACATCGTCATTGAAGAGGACAGACGACAGCATATTTAATACGTAAAGGCGCGAAGGATCGTGATCGTGAGAATGATTTTTCTGTCCTCTCACTGAGAGTCGGGGTTGTCGGTTGTTGCAGTTGTGGCTGGAATACCGTACCTCATGAAGGTCTAAATGGCCGACACGTACATCGACGTCTGGACGCGCGAGGTCGAGCTGTGAACGGCGATTAGGAAATGAAGAAAGAGGACTCGCAGGACGATGGTCGAATGAAGGAAAAATTCGCGCGACGGAAAATCCGCGCAATGACGGAAGAAGTCAGGTGCTCTATGTTATTATATGCTAACAGCTCGAACATAAATTTCGCCGCTGAGCGAGTAAAGATTTCATGTCTCTTAAAGGAACGAAACGTCTCGTTGCTATTTAACACATTATTGTCATCGTTTATCGATTATCAACAATATTGTCCCATCATTGTGTTCGCCGTCGAATTCACTTCTCATCATTACTGTGTTATCACCGTCAGCGTTATCGTCATCAGTATCACAATACACTGTCATTTTCATCAACGATGTCGTCATCTTTCTTCTCGATATGTTCATCCGTGTGTCATGCGTAAAAAAAAATAAATCCGCGAGCGATTTTAATGTTTCTGTTAATATTACGTATGTAAGGAGCCTAGATGTAAACGCATCCTACGATCGATAAAAGGACATTATAGAGAAATAATTCGCATCGGCTGTGCATATACGATACTAAAGATATTCGAGGGGAGTAATTTTCGATAGAAAGTATATCAGTTCGGTGCCTGCCGATGGTCACGATATAAATAGAATTATTCTCGCAACGTATGCATTTCTTATGTAGAATCTCGATCCTTAACATCCGACCGTCGTTTAACGCTGAATATTTATCGATTTTGTTTTGCTCGTTTAACCCGTTAACGTCACGAAGAGCGATACCGCTGATTTATTGCATTTCAACGACAACATTCGTACGCAGTAATGGGTAGGACTTTATAGCATAGAGAAAAGAAAGTGTGAACAGTCGCTGTTGCCGAGACTATCGATACTGTTCTACCTAGATTTTGCGCGGTACACGCTCTAGCGTATAATTTAACGTGAGAGAGATTAATCGTTTGTAACTAAACCCTTTCATTCTAGAGCCTCCGTTTTATCGATCTCTGTATGCTTTCTCTTCTATCCCAATAAAAACCTACTGATCCTCGAGCTAACTTCCCTCTTCAACATTATATTTATAAGACTAAAGAGATCTCAAGAATGAAATGGCTGAGGCTCAGTTAGCGCGAAGCTATGAACAAATGTCTTGCCTATAATTTAATTTATAACGAGATTTCTTAATAATACATGGAGTTCCTACAGTGTGTTTATGTCAGTCTTCTGTTCTAAAGCGGGAATAAATCAGGAATATTATTATTACGACGATGTCAATCAAAAAAATTTCCAGTTTCAAAATATTTGGCATCGTAACATTTATTGAAATCATGTATATTGCAATCTCACCATTGAAATTTTGGAATTTATGGATGTTCGGGATTAAAATGATACAAGAAAAGAAAAGAAAATCTTACAAATTATAAATATAATTATATGTATTGTTTTTTTTTAAATCTAAAACGTTACTTTTAATCCCGGCATAAATATTTCTGCTCTCTCTTTGCGATATGTTGAGATTCGACACGGGTGTCTTGTTACTTCCAAAATTTCTAATGTTTATCTAGCTTATTAGGTTCATACTGATTGTATAAACTACTACAAAACAAAGAATAGCCTTTCGAAGAATCGCGCAAAAAACACTATAATAAAAGCATCTATTTATTTATTTATTTATTTATGTATTTATTTATTTATTTGTAATTAAAATACTTTCTCTTAAGTATTCGCCATTTTCTCGCTCAGTGTCCGCTCTGCGCAAAATACAAATACGTCATCACTGTCAAAATTGTCAAGTTACAGGCGGGATTCGCGTAATAATACTGTGTCGCGATCTAAGAGTGTACGGTCGATCATTTTAGGTACTTTAGAAAAATTCGTCGCGTCATTAACGAATGAAACTTTTTGTCGCAATATCTGTGATCACGATTATCAGACGTCATGAATTATTGCTCGTGAACGTTGCGTGCGAGACAATAAATCCGTACTATTCGCATAAGAGCAGCATGTACGATAATAAAAGTCGATATTATACGATAATAATAAATACATTTCCTAATATCCTTTGTCTTTGCTTTATCCACCATCGCTCTAATAATGATACATATTCCATTATTGTACATACGCTTACACGACCGCACGATACAATAATGTTTTGTCAAAAATTTCGAATTTATCATATAATTTCCTGATTGCTTGATTCATAAAAATCTACATTAAAATTATGTAGATTATATATGAATTAATGCAGAAAAATCATAGAAAGTATAGAGATAAATTATTTATCTTTATATACGGTAAAATTAATGTTTAAAAAATAAAATTTTTATTTTTATTAAATATACTTATAAAAATAAAGCTTAATTTTTAATACTCATTTTAATCAATTTTAATAATCATTTGTTCATACAACCTCTAAACAAGTTCAAAATTTTTAGCTTAATTTGTTAAAAATTACTGTCCTTAAACAATCTTTAACAAATTAAGTGTACTTGCAATCTTTTTTAATTTTATATATAGTGATAAAATCACATTACAAAGATATAAAACTTCGTCATTATAAAAATCTTTATATTTTCATAATAAAACAGTTTATGAAAAATTGAAATGAATAGCCATTCCAGAACAGCGTCAGTATGAATAAAACTATCGCTTCATCGACATATTATTTTTTAATAAAATAAATTATTATGATAGTTCTAAATACCTATTATTTTTATAGCTAAGCTAGCGTAATATTGTCACAAAAATCTGTTCTCAGGAAAATTCTTAAAAAAAGAATAACTATCTTGGGCTTCAATATAATTTTGCGCATAGATATTTTACCAAAAATATGTATTTAATAATACTTTATGTTGAATAATATTAGTCATTATTATTTTAAATACAATCATAAAACTATATTAAAGATTTTTTACTATATATTGTCCTTGTCAAGAAAACAATTTAAAAAATATTAAAGTTAAGATTATTAAATAACTAACACATAATGAATAAAATGTGAGGTATAGAATATCAATTAAAATTAATTATGCTAGCTTAGTATATAACGAAAAAAACACTAAAATAAAACACGAAACAAAATCAAATAAGATAAATGTTTTTTTCAAAAATATCTTCTCAATATTAATGCTAAATCAAAAATCCAGAACTTATGTCCGCATTTTATAAAACATTTCGTACACATCTGTGTAATAAAAGTTGTAGTTTTAAATAATTTATAAAGAACTTTATATATATGTATATTTCTTAATAGTGTTGGAGAGAATACCTAAATAGCTCATAATTTTAAAGATCTTTTTCCAAATTTCGAAGAAGATACTATTTGTTTCAGCATTAATTCAACTCTGACTAGCAAAATATTAGACAAGTAATTGTCGTATTATCAACTGGGCCATGTATAACATTTAGGTAATCTTCTCGACGAGACCGAAGTACTCGAATGGATGGTGAAACAGAAAACTGATGAGAGCATTGAAGAAATCGACCGTGAGACTCTCTTCAAATACATCGAAACAAAAGAATTTCTCGCTGTCATATTTTGTAAGGAACAATTTCGAATCAACGTATTTTACACGAAAATAACCGATAAAAAAACTCAGCTCGTTTTTTTATTTCTTTTATCTTTTTTATTTTAAAGTTTTAAATATTATACACTTAACATCGTATTATGAATATATCTGTTGTTAGATATCTATTGTTAAATACGTTATGGATTAATATGTATAATCAATTATTTTCTTATATAATTTATGATCTATTTTCGATAATTTTATGCGAAAGGATGAGTCCAAAACGCGTATATTAAATTTTTCTTATATCACGCTTTATTTTCAAGAAAATCAGTTTTTAAAATTAAATAATTGATTTTCAGTCATTATGCACTCAATCAAATATTTGAAAAAAATTTTATATTGTAATCAGAATAGTAGGAGATACTATAATCACATACGTAGGATTTTATATGTTACGTAACGAAAAATATTTAGACAAAGAGGAAGATCCAGAGAGTCCCAGGGTGCTTAGGCATATCGAATTGATTGACGATGAGGCAGCGGAATACGGAATAAAGATTGTCAGGATGAAGGATCGGCTAATGGCGAAGAAATACGGTTTTCGAAATCCACCCGGCATCACTTACTTCCGCAAGGGTAAGAACATCAATTATGATGGTGACATCGACGACGAGGAAGAGATCCTCGACTGGTTGACCAACCCAGAAAATATGGAACTCACCGATCACATAGAACGTATCAACAAAAAGATGTTTCAGAAAGTCCGACAAACGACAGATTATTTAGCTGTATTTTTTTGTGAGTGTCAATGTATAATCAATATAATATAATGTAATAAGAACAATTATGTTTACGTTTATCATTTCTAATATGTCGCGCGTTTGTTTAGACAGCAACGACTGCAAACAGTGCGGCCGAGTATTGGCGGAAATCGAACATATCGACGACGAAGCCGACAGCGCCGGTATTAAATTTGTCAAAATCGATGACAAACAATTAGCTAAGCAATATGGTGTTTTCGCGTTACCCGCCATACTATTCTTCAAGATGGGATCGAAGGAACCAGTTATATATGCAGGTACAAAACGGACTACACGAATTTTCTACCAGTGAGATAGATAAAAATTGAAAAGGTTAATTTAATAGGGGATCTGTACGACGAGGAGCAGATTTTGCAATGGTTGATGACGCAAAAGGACCCATCGGGTGAGGCGATCGAAGCTATGGAAGGCGAGGCCCTATTAAATTTGATACGAGAATCGGAATCTTTAGCCGTATACTTCTGTAAGTTCCTGAATGCCTCGAGAATAACTTCGTGATAAATTATCCAAAAGTTTATCGTTAATAGCTTCACGCGCTCTATTTTCTCTTTTTATTTAGTTTATTTTCATTATGTTATTAATTAATATTTAATTATCGTGTTGACGGACATTTTTTTGATAGCGACAGCGCCAGTTTGTTTCACACTTATATCTGTTCCCTTTAAACAGCGAGATTGGACAAAAAACTGCATTTCATCAGGGAGATTTCCGTAAAAGAGCGACTTTGCGGAATGTTAAAGGGATACTTCTTGATTTCGCGATACTTCTTCCTGAACTTGTGATTTTTTCCTCCTTCCCATTTCACAATCCTTATTAAATTAATTTTTACAATAATTAATCTTTGTATAATTATGACTGTAATGACGAGATACTAACTCTCTAACAAATGGATTACTCGTCTCGGTCTCTCTCCTTATTCTTTCTGTTACGTATCTAACGCTGTCGACTTTCGCTCCGATGCTGTACACTTTGTGTACTGATGCCGTAGGGAACAGAACGCTTTGCGACGTGTGCCAATCAAAAACGTACCGCAAGCAGATGCGCCAGAGGGAGCACAGGACCGTGGAACATGCAGAGGCAGTCGAACACCACGATGGTACAACCGATCAAAGCAAGATCAAAATTTATCGATGCCCTGAGCTTCCTTGCTGTCTACATCTCTCTTTCTCTCTTCTTTATCTCTTCCTCTCTCTGTCTCTTTATTTCTCCTTTTTCTACTTTTCTGTGATTTATAGTTTATATTTCAGTTATCTCGATCATAGATAACCGAGATGTAATCCCAGCACATGCACAAACACGCACGGAGAAAAAAATCAACCGTTGGAAGTGTGTAAAAGCATATTTTGTTATTTGATTAGTTGATATTACAATGAAACTTATCTCATCGGTAAATTTGTTTGTAAAAACATAAATTTGCCATCAAAGAAAACATAGTTTACTGTTTTTAATAGATAACAAATTTTATCATTGTAATCAAACTCCGTTAGCATTCTTTACATTAGTGTTTAACATTAAATCCTTTTGCTTTCCGTATAATAATTGATGATATTCGTATAAAATTTACTGAGCAGGCAAACTTTTTTCTCCGTGTACAATCACGTGCGATTTATCGGTACGCAATATACGCGAACTTTGCCGGAATCCGGAAAAGTTTTAAGAAATAATGCGTGCCAGCGTAGTGCATGCGCTTTTTTCGTAGAAAAGATAAAAATATAAAAGAACACTGATGATGGACACATTTGTATACCTTAAATTTGCTGACAGAATATTTAAAAAAAATATATAAATCTTTTATATGTTTAATTATAATACCGGAATGTACTTCGATTCTCTCTTTTTAACCCCATCAGTGTTTTCCAAATTATATTTATTTTATAGCTAATAAAAACAATTGTGGACGTAGAACCGCCACTTTCCAGGCCAAACATTTGTAGGATGCTTTCTCCAAAGAAACGATGTATTCCGCTCTCTCTTTCTTTTTCTTTCTTTCTCTCTGATATATTCTCTATAGTCTATGTACAATTACACAGTTACACAGGTGCACGTGCACGAGAGCAAAGCATGCGACATATGAGAACAGAACACAAGCAGCCAAGCAGTAGTGACCTACAGATCCCGATGAGCATGCAAAATTCTCTCTCGCTTATTTCGTCGATGAGACAGATGCTCTAATATCGTTGAGAGTTCAAACATCACGTATAGATCGTAGATGATCGATTCTTGTCGCAGTCTTACTCACACTTTATTACGTGTAATTGCCTTGTATTTAGCAGATTCCTTCCTCGTATCGAGTAGATCTTTTACATCAACGATATCGATGTGCAATATTCCGTTATCTAGTATCGCCTCTCTATACTTTAAATAGATTAGATATTATTAGATTAAGCAGATTAGAGACCGCGAATTCGCAATAAAGATTCGATAATAATAGAATCTCTCTTCAGATCCTGACGATTGCGCGCAATGTGTGGCGATACTCGAGGAATTGGAGAACATTGATGACGATTGTGATAGACACGGCATCAAATTTGTAAAAACACAAGTAAGTGGAAACATCAGTGATGTATCAGAATCACCTTTTCGTTTTTTTTTATATTTTATTATTTTTTTTATATTAAGTAAGTAAGTTGGTTTATTATTAATAACATAACCAGAAAGAAGGTTTTGTGTTTTATAAAAAAATTAAAAATGTAAAATAAACATTTCTTATATAACCTTTCGTTTCTTCAAAAAAATTTAATTTGAAATTTAAGAAATTAAGATCTCTTTTGACTTAGGTTTGTATAACTTTTAAAAATAATATTTTAACAAAATAAAGATATAACAGTAACTTTTTTATATCAAAAAGTAAAAATATAAAAATGTAATATTTGAGAATATAAAATTAATATAAATATTTCATAAATAATTTTTCTCTTAATTGTCGCTATTCTTTTCATCTACATGAGAACATCCTTCATTTTTGCAGGATTTCAAAGTTGCTGAGGACTATGGAGTGACTGATTTACCAGTATTAGTCTACTTCGAGAATCAAGTACCGAACGTGTTCGAAGGTTTGCAGTTTTGGCAATTAGCTTCCCCGATAGCGATTTTATTCACAATTATTTGTCTATAGGCGATCTTTCTGTGGAAGAAGAAGTGTTACAATGGCTGATTACTCAAAGAACGGAAGATCGGATTGAACTGGTCACACGAATGATGCTAGAAACGTCTGTCGAGGAGACTCAATACTTAGCGGTTTATTTCAGTAAGTTAATTACTATCAAAGATCAAGATGTACTGTGATTTATTCCAGTATATGAATGTAACATCGATATCTTTGTAGCCAAGCAAAATTGTCATATATGCGACGAGATTCTGGAAGGCTTGGAAAAAATCGATGACGAATGTGACGTATTTGGGATTCATATGGTGAAAATTCAAGATCCGCAGCTGGCAAAACGATATTCGATCAAGACGTTCCCGGCTCTAGTTTATTTCCGAAACGGCAATCCTCTTCTCTTTGAAGGTTCCACTACCTATATCCTAATATACTTTATTATTCTTGACTATATCTAAATATTCTTGTTCGCGTAACGAATAAAGATAAAGAATTTTAAAATGTTGCATGCGTAGGGGATCTTCAAAACGAAGAATCCGTCCTCGAGTGGCTAATTGACGATGAGAATCGAGAACTGGCCGATGAGATAGAGTCCGTCAACGATAGAATGCTAGAGAGACTTCTCGACGAATCTCCTTTCCTAGCCGTCTTCTTTTGTATGTTACAAATAATCGATCTTGCGATGTTAAACTTTCTATGTAGAATATTCCTCACTAAGCACAACTTCTTTTTAACTAAAGATTTTTGAACTTGAATCAATTTTCAAAAATATTGAAAAAGGTTATTGTGTATCGTAATTTTACATTTTTCAACCTTATATATTTATGTATATAATTAAAATTCTGCCAAAGTAAAATTTGAAACTAATTAAAACTTTATCAAAGTAAAATTTAAAATTAAAAATATAATTTTATCGTCTATTCATTTCTGTAAAGCTTTGTTTTCTTTTTTTAATGAAGAAAAAATAGAGATCCGAAATCAGCTTAAAAATCCGCAATTCTAGGAAAACTAGTGAGATAGCTATTTTGATACTGAAACATACACACATACATATATTTTCTAGATGACGAAGATTGTCCGGAATGTGATGAAATTATGGAAGCACTAGAGAAAATTGATGGCGAAGCCGATCTTTTCGGTATCGACTTCGTTAAGATCTCCAGTTCAGAGGCTGCTGAAAAATATGGCATTCTCAATGTTCCGTCTCTCGTGTACTTCCGAAAGAAAATGCCGCTCGTATACGACGGTGATCTCATGCAGGAAGATAAAATCCTACAATGGCTCACTTCTCAAGATGTGTTTGAGATTAAGAATGAAATAGAGGAAGTTAACAGGAAGATGCTAGACAAATTGTTGGACGAGAACGAGTTTCTCGCAGTTTTCTTCTGTGAGCAAATCTAAATTACAAAAATACAAATTGTGTGACGCTATTATATTTGACAATGTCTCGTTTATCTATTGTTTCTAGATGAACATGACAGTCACGAATGCGAGGAGGTGAACGAAAAACTAGAAGAAATCGACGACGAAACTGACAATCTGGATATTACATTTGTCAAAATGGCAGATCCCAGATACGCTAGAAAATGGGGAGTTACCAAGCTTCCCGCAATTGTTTATTTTCGTAAACGTTTCCCTAGTATCTATAGAGGTAAGAAACTTTGCGACGTAAATGTAAAAGACATATTTAAAAAAACGGCTTATTATTAAGGATCGTTTTTCTTCAGTGCTGTTTGATTTTAATTACAGGTGATATGCACAAAGAGATGGACGTTCTCGAGTGGTTACGCAAAAACAGATATCGGCAGCCGGAACTCAACATCTATATGTACATGCTGATTGCTATTACCATCCTCTTCCTCATGTACACCGGTTTCCTTCTGTCGTGTTTCCGCTCGGAGCCGACCGCGCCGGTCGCGCATCCCAAGCAGGCGTGAACGCACGAATAGTATATGAAAGTGACAAATAAAGTAAAAGACAGGACTCGTGAACTCTCGCGCCTGTGTGTTGCCCGGCACTCTCTCAATATTCTCTCTGATTCCCGTACACGATTATATGTGGATAGGTTCGTCCGGAACGAACGATTTAACAGCGCTTTACGCGACAAGTAACGATGACCGAAAAGCGATGAACGGAAGCGAACGGCCTGCCCGTGAGCGCGTCCGGACCGCTGTCAAACGTTAAATAATATTGCGTGAAAGAGAGGGAGAGAATGTGTCTATTGACTGAACTTCGTCATGGTACTTCGAGTCGAAAAGTACTCGCGCGTAGGTAGCGCGAGCTACAAGTTTTATCTCTCGGATATTGTAATATGCCAGTTCATCAGTCGAGCTAAAAGATATGTAATTTTAGCAAACTGACATCGATACTATTACATTCTTCGTCCCACAGAAAAAGATACAAGCGATTAATGTTTATATTATAAAGATATATAATATGTAATCATATATAATATATATGTATATATATATACATGTGTATATATAGACTTCCTTAATGTATCATATACATGTGTCATATATAATATATTAAGGAAGTCTACTGTAATATAGGATATTTGTTCAACACTTGGCCCACCTAGTATCGCTAATCCTAAAGAGTTGGTATATTTGGTTGGAAGATTTTCATAACACGACG
>NW_020221488.1:175794-189743 GCF_003070985.1 Temnothorax curvispinosus
TATGTGTTACTCTAATTTATCGTTTGTTATGCGAACAGTGTTGCGATGTACTGCGTTATGAAAAATCAAGACGAATAAAATGTATGAATCACACATTAATCATGTTGTTTCTTTTGCATATTGCACATAATTAAGCGACGATTAATACACGGAAATTTTCACATTAATTATTAGAAGACAGTCTCCTATTATGAGATACCACATCTATTTTGCTGGAAGTTTATGTGCAAAATTGAAAACTGTAGTAAACGAGTGCACGCACGATCAAATAATAAATTTTTACGTTAATGACATACGTTTCCTGGTTAATGCGTGACTTATGATTTAATCTTTTTTTCCCTTGAGCCATCGAGATCATTCAAAAGTGGATCGACGCCGAGGTCGACGCCGAGGTCGACGCATTTGATGATTCTTCTCATATTTTTGGCCTTCTCGCACAATTACAGTTATTATAAAAAATTATTTACGTATTGACAATTTTATGACTTCTAATTTTTCATAATTTTATATTAATGTATTGTGCAATTAATATGTATGTATGTATTAGTTTATTGTCACCGAGCATGGACGTAGAAATATCTGAGCATATTTCCGCGGAATTGACTGAGAAAAAAGTAGAATCATGATCATTCAAGATAGCGATGATATAATTACACGAAGTATGGTTTATTTTATATTCACTTTTCCATTACTTTTAATTACAAAATACGTAATCTCAAATCGCAGCAATGTTTCAGTTAAAATCACGTATCAACATTAAAATAGACATATCGTGTACGCAAAATATTATCATTCGAGATAGTCTCAATAGATTTTCCCCTCATTCCTCAAATTTCACTTTCCTCGTTCAAAGGAGTAGTTATTACGTTCCGTTCAGATATACGTACGTCCATGTTCCCAGAATTATAATTTATCTCATACTTTCTTTTACTCATATTTTATTAACTCTCAATCTTTTATAAACCGAGGCATGTATGAGAAGAATCGAAGGATTAAATCGCTAGGATCCTCCAACAATTGACGTAGCCACGCATTACCCCAATTATATACTTAATATATATATATATATATATATATACATATATATTTCAATAATGTTGCAAAATTATTATTACTTAAACGTTGTTTTGATATTAAGTATAATGTCAACTTCAAGTAACATCATGTAATGCACTTATGTGTACATGTGTAATTTAATTCATTTATCTCAATTAAACTTTACATTTGTAAACCTTTATTTGTATAATTTCTTTTTAATCTAAAACTAGTTATCGCGATTAACTCTTAAAAAAAGAAAAAAGTGATGCTTTATTGCGACTCAAAATACAATGGATATAAAATTGAAATGTATACATATACATATAGGCATATATATCTCCATACATTTAAATACATGAAACTATGCGCGTAATTATATAATGTTTGGAATAAGTTCTTCATAGGTATACAAATTATTTCTTGACTTTATGTATCCCTGATACACACACGAGCGCTCTTTATTTACAATATTATTACAAAACCTTATTCAACATATATTTTATCTAATCGCTGCAGGTGAACTTGGCGTGAGACGCTATACCGCGTCTCTTGATATATTATCTGCATATATAATATCTGTATGTATTGCAGATCTATACATTTTATCAATTACATTCAAATTCCTAAATTACTATTTTTTTATGATTGCATAATTGTTAATCTTAAACAAATAACTTAATTTGTTATTGGATTTAGTAATTCGCTACACATGTGTCCTTTCAAAAGCAGCAATCAGATAATGTTATCAATGTTTACAAAATAAAACGAAGCCAGAGAGTACTCGTATGATAACAGAAAGCAGTTACGCAAAAGATTACGAAATAAATTGCACTTGAATAAAAGTGTATGAAGTGAATAAAATGTTGTGCTAATTTAAATAATTATACCAATTAAATAATCCCGATAATAAAGCAATGCAAATGTAAGTCAATCAATTTAATACATGGAATAAATTAATGAGTAATAATCAACATTATTAATTACTGACAGCATACAATAAAAGTTGTAATAATTAATTAATTCAAGTTTATTGCATAATGCTATATAATGTTTTCTAATAAATCCATTATTTAATTTATTACAATTATAAGGTAAGCATTATTAACAAAAATTAGATTTCGCGAGCGTGTATAATATAACAGTAATAAATTTTAATTATTAGATAAATTTTAATGCGTACTTTAGTAATTAGTTTTTATTTAATATAAATTGCTTCTAAATATAACAAAAATGTTAATCTGCGGAAGTTATATACTTATATTCTCGTTTTACTGCAAGACAGTTACGAGTTAGATGTGAGTTAGTACAGTCTTTATCGTCACACACACGACATGTTTTATCATATTTTTTGGCTGATCTACAAATGCTTTTTCGTGTTTCTTATGCATGTTTTATCAACAATGCGTATAAAAAATCAGTGACGTTTTAAATTACAATAACATCGATAATGCATTTTACATAATTTACTTTTACATAATATATGTCATTATGATAAAAACACCTTCAGTAATTCCAATCTTCATTCTCAATAGTGTCCTACATTATTTCTTTTACAGAAATGTGTAAACTATAAATGAGATAAAAATTATTTAAGACATGCTCTTATGAATCTGATAATAGTAGATTTATTTCTATCAATCAGTATTATGTTCTAATCTTGTTTCACCTAATCTGTTTCTTTAACATAAAAATCAAGTTTTTATCAAATTATTTTTTTTAAGTAAATTTTCTTTAACTTGCTTCCATTAATTCTTCCATCTTTGATGTAATTTAATTTACTTCGTTATATTTTATTTTTAATAAGATTAATATATTTCTACGTGTAATTTACATATGTATAATTTACATACAGAAGAGTTCCAGAAATAAGATAACAAAAAATAAAAGATTCTTTAAGTCGCAGTTTAAAAAAATAAAAATTAAGAATTTGTTATTGCGCAATGTCCAAGAAAGACATAAGATAACTGTATGACTCAAACTTTAAACCTTTCCCGTTCAAACACTGTAGCAGCCTCGACTTTTTGGCATTAGGTTTTTTGTCTCCAAATGATCTCAGCAAACTATTATTAACGGGTGATAAGGTAAGTTTGATATACTCTGCAACTTGTGGCAACAAAATTTTTAATTAATCTTAAATTACACACATGAATTACAGTGCAAAAAATTGACTTTTAATTTTAATAATTTTGATAAACTGTTTTATTTTGCTATTTCTCTTTCTTTCTTCTTATCTCAGATTTAAAATATCATTAGAATAAAGAAAATAAGTCCCTCGTAGATTTTATCATTTATTAATTTGACATCTACTGCTGCTCGATTATTGGCCTTATTCATTTATTGTTTTTAGACACACGAGCGAGATTCTTTAAAAAAATTAGATTTTATCATGTGTGTGTGTGTTTCTTACTCCACTACATTATTAATCCACTCATAAAAAAAACCTGTGTAAGAGGTTTAACTGTTGTACTTTCCCGCGATGCTGACTGGTTCTTTCATTGCGCTTACTTGGTAAGCATCTATCATCGCATATTTTAAGTTTTATATATCAAGGGGTTAATAGTGTAATGTAATAGTAATAGTATAATTGAAGCTAAATAGCGCGCGTGTAACGCGCGTCTGTGTCTAGTATAATTAAAAATTCTATGACAATAGGGAATCACTGAAATGATTGGCGTCATATAATTCGTACACTGTTGGAAAAATTGTGTACTTTTGTGAAAAAAATCTGCTGGTTAAAATTTTTGTGTTAAAAAATCAACACATACATGTGTAGATTTAACATATGTCTCCTATGTTAAATGAACTTAACAAATATAAAATGTAAAATTATTAAAATAATGAAAAAAATATGTTAAAGTAACACAATTTAAACGTATTTATTAAATGTGTTAAAATTTACAGAAAAAGAGTGTTGATTTGACTCTTTAACAGAAATGGGAATAAAAATTTATAGAAAAAAAGTGTTGATTTTACTCTTTAACACAAATAGAAGTAAAAATTTACAGAAAAAGAGTGTTGATTTTACTCTATAACAGAAGTGGGCATGATTGCGCATATAATTTCGACGTAGTCTTGACGTTACTCGTAGAGCCGGTTGGCGTGCTCGATCGTGTTTGGACGTGTTTGTCAGAACGAAAAAATTTTTTCAAGTATTGCGACTGTTACTGTCTGCGCTGTGATTTCCAATATTAGTACCGTGTATCGGCGTCTTTTGAGGCCTACAAGGCCTACAAGGCCTACAAGGCCTACGAGGCCTATGAGGCCTTCCTTTACGACGCCCTTTGCGGCTTATACGACAAGTGGTTTGCCCTGGCCAATATAGCCCAGTAGCTCGGCCATATAAAAAAAGAAGAAGAAGAGCGTCTCGACGTCGCTCATTGCCGCGCGGCAAGCGTTTCCGCGTCCCAGGAAACGTATGTGCAGGAGCCAATGGACAAGAGGCGTCGCTACGCGTGGTGGCGTCCGCGCCGTAATTAACCATTATGATTGACTATCTAGTCTGGGTAGCTATAGGTTGAGTTATCGTTGGCTCGAAAAGTGCCGAGTACGTCCAAATAAAGGAAAATCGGAAAGTTGTATGTGGACTGTGGTAACGCTAACGCACGGCATCGGCACGAAGTCCTATCGGTACCGATTGCGTGACGAAATTCTTCCGAGGGTCAGTATATAATAATTGCAAAACATAAAATATAAGAAAATGTTATTTTTTTACATTTTAAAAATGTTAATTCTTTATTAATATATATATATAGGGTGTTGGGTTTATAAATTATTATATATATTAAATAATTGAAATAAAAGTATTTCAATTATTTAATATGTATAATAATTTATAAACCCAACACCCTATATGTATATTAATAAAAAATTAACATTTTTAAAATGTAAAAATAACATTTTTTTATATTTACATTTAACACAAATAAAATGTTACGTTAATGTAAATCTTTTGTTAAAAAATAAACTTTTAACAAATAAACAGTGTAACTTTTACACATTATACTAATCAAAATTTGAGTTGTTACATTTGTAAAATGTAAAAAAAACATTTCTTATATGTTAATTTCAACATAAAAGTTATGTTATTTGTACACACACGTAACTTCAAATTACGATTAAAATTACATTTTTTTTCTGTTAAAATATTAACATAGTATTAATGTTACCATTTAACACATCCATATTATGTTAAATTAACACCAAAATTTGAGTGGACCGTTTTGGACATGTGATTTATGTTAAATTTAACACAAATTTTCCAACTGTATAACCATTGACGTCAAAAAGATTACAAACAAGAACTTTTCGACCACTCGATATGATGATGATATTCACAAGATGTAAACTTTTTTAGTAGAAAATTTTGTATTAAATTTGACTTCTTATGATATAGAGTTAGAAAATACATGTTAGAGATATAACGAAATTATATCTCTTAAAACATGAAAGGTACAGAGAAAAAATCAAACAATCAAAGCTTTTTGTCGAAATTGATCTGGTCATGGTATATTGTGGCATTTTCAAAGAACTTTTATACTCTTATCTGTTTTGATCAAGCACAGCTGTAATTCATTGCAAATAACGCCGAAAGATCTACCGTGGTAAAGAAAAACAATCATAATCCACGCGCTTGTGGGAAAGAACCATCAGATTTCAACGCAATGTAATCACTAAGTAAACACTGTGCATTTCGATATTTATTACCCATACTTTTTTCAATAGCTTTCTAAGATATCTAATGTCTTGAAATTTAAAATTGCGATTTTTTTTCGAAATTACTCCGGATGGACTTTGATCGTTTTTACTCTGTTCATATAAATTCTCAAATGGCAAAATAATTACTGAGATGTTCGATTAAAATTAAAAATATTATTAAGCAAATTAGATATGTTTTTCTTTAAATATGTGGATTTTTAAATGAATTTGCACGGGTATTACAAAGTTGTTTTCGCCCACTGATCATGCGCTGCATTTTCTGCAAACGCAGATAGTTCCCTTGATGTACTTTAATCCCTTAACATGAATCTGCAAAAATACATCCTAAGTAGCAAAATGACGTTTAAAGATGTCATTAAGACTTTATTAATACGTCACTCTGCTACTTGGGATGTTTACAATTCAATTATCGCGTTAATAAGAATAACATATCCATATATCCACATATCCATAGTGCTGGTGGTCAATTTCCCTTATCTCAATTAACTCATGTAATGCTTTCGTTTCCGCGATAGAAGGGGAGACTCTCTTATAAATTGGCTGCCAGTCGAAACCGTACTTCAATTAATTCACAGACAGCGTAAAGTTTACACGTTTTTCAATATCGTTTAAGTGAAATAAGAGTCGAATCAAGAAGTCTTAACAACTAACGTTCCGAAGTTTGCTTTAAAGTGTGAGTAGAAAATTTTTTTATTTTATACATATCGTAAATTTATTTTGACAAGTTAACTATTTAATAAATTATTTTAAAAATTTAAGAAATTACTTGCATCTATTAGCTATTTTAGTAGTAATTTGGAGTAATCGTATCATGCATTTAGTAGTAGTAGTAATCGTATCGTTCTATTGCAATTTGACCAATTGTAAAAAATTGATGCTTGAAAATCTATTAACACTAACGTCTGTAACATGATTATTAATTATTCATTGGCTTTTTGCAACTTACTTATATGTACAATTGGTTATTAAATACAACTAGTTGAATTAGAATTACATATAAGTAGATTATGTAATCTGATGCAACATATTACATAGACCATTTTTTCAACAGTTAATTGGTTACTGTTCTGTTGATACGTTTACATTAGATTTTACTGGTTTTGTAATTCCCGATTTTATTTATTTCAAATTTAATTCCTTCATTACAAATAAGAAAGAGTTATCAGATCGAGAAGAGTGCATTGGATAGAAAAAAATTTTTAAATAACAAAAACTTTGCATATACCTACATATATATTTATAAATATTATATTATTATTACAATAGGAATAGAGGCCAATAATCGAGCAAAACCGTAGATTGTGAAGATTCCTACACAGTTGGAAAATTTGTGTTAAATATAACAAATCACATGTCCAAAACGGTCCACTCAAATTTTTGTGATAATTTAACATAATATGGATGTGTTAAATGGTAACATTAATATTATGTTAATATTTCAACAGAAAAAAAATGTAATTTTGATCATAATTTGAAGTTACGTGTGTGTACAAATAACATAACTTTTATGTTAAAATTAACATATAAAAAATGTTCTTTTTACATTTTACAAATGTAACAACTCAAATTTTGATTAATATAATGTGTAAAAGTTACACTGTTTATGTGTTAAAAGTTTATTTTTTAACAAAAGATTTATGTTAACGTAACATTTTATTTGTGTAAAATGTAAATATAAGAAAATGTTATTTTTACATTTTAGAAATGTTAATTTTTTATTAATATACATATAAAGTGTTGGGTTTATAAATTATTATACATATTAAATAATTGAAATAAAAGTATTTCAATTATTTAATAAAAGTATTTCAATTATTAAATAACAAGTATTAAATAAAAGTATTTCAATTATTTAATACGTATAATAATTTATAAACCCAACACCCTATATGTATATTAATAAAAAATTAACATTTCTAAAATGTAAAAAAATAACATTTTCTTATATTTTATGTTTTGCAATTATTATATACGTGCGAGTAAAGGAAAATCGGGAAGTTGTATGTGGACTGTGGTAACGCTAACGCACGGCATCGGCACGAAGTCCTACCGGTGGGGTTACTGACCCTCGGAAGAATTTCGTCACGCAATCGGTACCGGTAGGACTTCGTGCCGATGCCGTGCGTTAGCGTTACCACAGTCCACATACAACTTCCCGATTTTCCTTTACTCGCACGTACTCGGCACTTTGCGAGCCAACGATAACTCAACCCATAGCTACCCAGACTAGATAGTCAATCATAATGGTTAATTACGGCGCGGACGCCACCACGCGTAGCGACGCCTCTTGTCCATTGGCTCCTGCACATACGTTTCCTGGGACGCGGAAACACTTGCCGCGCGGCAATGAGCGACGTCGAGACACTTCTCCTTCTTCTTCTTCTTCTTTTATATGGCCAAGCTACTGGGCTATATTGGCCAGGGCAAACCACTTGTCGTATAAGCCGCAAAAGGCGTCGTAAAAGAACGTTGTAGGCCTCGAAAGACGCCGATACACGGTATTGGAAATCACAGCGCAGACAGTAACAGTCGCAATACTTGAAAAAATTTTTCCGTCCGGACAAACACGTCCGAACACGATCGAGCACGCCAACCGATTCTACGAGTGACGTCAAAACTACGTCGAAATTATATGCGCAATCATCCCCACTTCTATTATAGAGTAAAATCAACACTCCTTTTCGGTAAATTTTTACTTCCATTTGTGTTAAAGAGTAAAATCAACACTTTTTTTCTGTAAATTTTTATTCCCATTTCTGTTAAAGAGTCAAATCAACACTCTTTTTTTGTAAATTTTAACACATTTAATAAATACGTTTAAATTGTGTTACTTTAACATATTTTTTTAATTATTTTAATAATTTCAATGTTAATCTAACGACAACGTCTGTCACTTGTAATTGAGACGCACAGGGACTAACATCGACCGTGAGAGCACGAAACATTTAACTACGATTTATCTCCGCATTTTGTAAGTGTAACCATCAGAGATTATTTAAAACAATCACACAAGCATCTTTATTCCTACTATTTAGATGTTAAATTTCAAAACGTACTTAAAATTTGACTACATCCGTTAATTGACATAAAACTCGACGCTCTTAAACTATTGACTTGATTCTTTTTCGCCATCTAACGAAGAATAAATCATGGATTCACCCTTGACTTCATAGTTGCGAATTATTTTTATATTTGACTTCATAGATATATATATATATATATATATGTATATATATATATATATATATATATATATATATATATATATATTTCTTTTTACATTTTATTAGTTGATTGCTCTCATGTGTGATGTGACTCCGAATGGCTTTGTCATTTACTATCGATACAAATCCTCGATTCCTATATTTTATTATACTCTTTATTTATTGCGCGACTTTATGTAACAATATCTAATTTTCGTCGGCTGAAGAAGACACTGTGTGCTCGAAACGTCCCGTCATATATACGTATGTAGTATGAGATAAAATGAACTTACAATTTGACATCTACTGTTTTGCTCGATTATTAGTCTTTATTCCTATTGTATTAAGACATACGAGCGATTTCCTTTTATTTATTATATTATTATGGTTATTTATACGTCCTAGCGAAAATAAATAGCTTTTTTAACGTGTTCTTTTTTACTAATTTAATAATTCTGAAAAGTTATATATGTGTATTGTTTTATTTTAAACAATTTTCTTTTTTTTTACAGATTCAGCAGTAACATTCGGACTACGATATTTAAATTTTGAATGGATTCGAAATACACTTCAAGTATGTCGAAATCACTAAAGTTGCAACCGCCTACATTGATAATCACGAGCAGTGAAAATGATTCTGAAGAGAAATTATTGAATGATAATGCGATAAATAACGCCTTTCTCAAAGTAAACCTCAAGGAAAACATAGATAGAGGTTTCTCGAGCGGCTTTGATTCTTCTTTCGACAGTTTTGACGAATCAAATAATTTATTGGACAATTTCGCCAACGAGCGCAAAAAATTCGTAATAAAATGCAAGCAAGAACTCAACAACAGCAAGTTACCGGAGGACTTCGATCAGTGGACAATCAAGAAGCAGTACGATCATCTTATGAACAATATCAGCAAATACTTTCCAAATATACCCGAATCTTTGAGATATGTCTTGCCGGCAATTTTTGAAAATGGGGACTGTAGACGAGAAACAAATGCGAAGCCGGATTGGCTGATCATGGATAAATTTTATCGCGGACAGCGCTTTGCCCAGCGTTATTTCAGCGCAATCGCAATAAGCAACCTGATGGGTCTGATGCAGATATTTAGCTTCTCTGACGGACTGAAACCGCTGATCCTCAGTCAAAAGTCAAATACTCCATATCGTGCTTTCCAACGATACCTCAGGACAATCAGGACCTTCAGAAACTGGTACACAAGCGATCCTTGGTACAAAGGAACGCCAGCTTATCGCGACATCCAGAGAGTGCGAAAGTTACACAGTGTCATGAGGCAGAAATTGTGCAAAAAAAACTTCGAGGAGATCGATCGGGAAAGCAAAATTCAAAACGCGTGGTGTCCTATGCTGGGAAAGATAAAAAAAGATTTCGCAAACGCGTGTCCGATGGCGAAGAATCATCAATGTCCTTACACAATGACGAAAACGAGAAGTCTAAATCAGGGCGATATGTCGGGCACGCAGTTCGCCTGCATGGGTCTGATAGTGCTTTATCCGGAGCAGTTCGGAATACACGACGCTAGCGATAAAGATCTAGAGGCTTTCTGTCACCTCTGGCGTGGATTAGGCTATTTGCTAGGAATCGAAGATCAGTACAACTTCTGTCACGGCAGTCTGAAAAAAGTGCGTCAGCGAACTAAAGACTTCATCGAGCACTGGGTGAAACCGAATTTCCACACGGTGACACCAGAATGGGAGCACATGACTACGTGTCTTTACGAGGGCGTAAATTATATCGTTAATATAATTTATTATAAAGTTCTTCTGCTCAAACTCTGTGGTATATTCGGATTCAGCATGCCTCACCTATATAATTCCTTTAGTCTATCGGAGAAAATACTGTACGCGCTACAGAAGTTCCTGTTCTCTTATATGGTGAAGCTACCTGGTGTCTTCTCTATCATGAACGCGATGTTAAACGCGTGTCTAGATCAGGCGGCAGACTTTGGACGCAGCAAACGTGACAGTCTTAAAAAGAAATCATCCAAAAAGATCGCAGAGATTATAACAGATTTAAATCGTTAAATTACTGTAGACATCTATGACCTATTCAGTTTCTATGAAGATTTATACAGACTTTGACAATCATATTGCAACAAGTTAACAATAAAAGATATACCTTTTGCTGTAGTTCTTGATAATTACATATTTTTTACTTACTAGCTGTACGCATGATAGTACCAGAAGATATGCGTTATTAACCCTTAAAGTACACACTACCTGTTTGAGACATAAAGTACACCCTAGGTCATTTTGACCCAGCGCTACTTTGCGCAATTACCACAAACGGGGGATCGATTCTTTTTGGCTGAAATTAAAAGGGTGCATTCTTGCAACACTCAAAATAAATATGAGATTGTTTGTGACGGGTTATTAATAAAGCTTTATGGTTTAAAAATTCAAAATATGGTTTATAAACCAAAAAATTGCTTTTTACGAAATATTCAATAACTTTCTAAATTTTCAATATTTTTACGTGAAAATTTAACTGCATACTCTCTGGATTATATACTTTAAGGTAAAAATACGCGCGAAAGCTAACATTTCAAAAAATGACCCGTGATTTTCGGAATGTTTGACGTGGACGGCAGCCAGACACAGCCGGACGCCTGCTGACTTACAGCGACTGTACCGCTATCTAGAGAGAGGTTAAAACTACCAAGATATGGCGCGACAGATCCCGATTTCAGCATTTCAATGGTAAATAATGCGACACAATTTTTTTACTGGGTCATTTTGACCTAGGGTGTACTTTAAGGGTTGATTTAAAAAAAAAAATTTAAAAAGCATGCAAAAAAATCATAAATATAATCATAAATATAATCATAAAAACTGAATTTTATGTAGAAATATTGATAAAAACCAAAATTATGAAGAGAAACGGATTTTTTAAGTATTTCCCGAGTATTGTTTTATATTAAATAAAAAAAAATTAATATATTTGTTAACTAAGAAAAATATTATTATATTTAACGTAGAATATTTAACATATTTAGTTTATTTAATTTTAAAAATTATATTTTGGAAAGTGTATTTTATTCTTTCAATTTTTATTCTTTTAAATTTATTTTAAAAATAAGAATTTTTCTAATAGATATAAAATTTATTTTATTTATTGTTTATTTATGATTTATGTTTATTAAATTGCAGAGATGTTACGCAAATTATTTATTTATATCGTACATTTATAAAAGAGCAATATATTATATTCGCCACCATTTGTATTTTTTTACAGAATATAAATTTTAGTAATAAACTGTTTATATTAATTACTTTGATCAATTCTCCTTTTTTTCTACTCTTCCTATAGTTTTTAAAATAAATTCGACATAAGTTTCTATCTGATTTTATCTGATAGAAACAGATCAACCTACATAGAGGCCCTCCACCACCCCCGCCGATCTCGATTGGCGGTCCTCTTTTATTTACAACGGTTTTTTTTACCATTTTTATCATTTATTTTATTTCTTTTACAATTTATTTTACAATACATTATAAAAGAGTTACATTACAAAATTGAAAATATAATATACAATAAAATTATGTACAAGGGTCGGTACGAAAGTAATGCCTCCTAATTTTTTTCTTTTGAATCTGGCGCTATAGAAAATTTTGTGTTTCACTAAGTTGTTACTTTGAATCTACTTGAAGTTTCTAGTTGCATTATGTTGAGTGATGTTGTGATCATTTACGTGAGTGTGTTACACGAGCAGTTTGAACTGGTGTGTGTTTCAAATATGCGTCACAGACAAGGGCGCGGTGGTTGAATATCGTAACTTGAATACCTAACGTAACTGATCACAACACCACTTAACTTAGTGGAACTAGCGACTTCAAGTAATAACTCACAATCAGTGAAACGCAAAATTTTCTATGGCGCTAGATTCGAGAGAAAATAATTAAGAGGCATTACTTTCGTACCGACCCTCGTACAATATCTTATTTTGTCTTTTCAATTATCGAATTATATATCCCCTTTGTTCCTGCCTAATACTCAAATCCCTACCTACCTGAATCCCTACCTTCCCGAATTCCTATACCTACCCGTATTCCGATTTATAGTCCTACCTATCTCCATTTTCCTACCTACCCGTATTACAAACTAATATATAAATCTTTAATCAAGACCGCGACACGATTTATAAAGGGCTTGACGGGATATCTGCGACATGTGTAAAGTGACACGATCACCTAAGAAGTGGGAAATGTAGAATTGGGGGTTGTAAATACGCGCGCGATTGGGATTTAATTTTCAATCTCGCATATGCGAAAAAATATATAGAAAAAATAGCCCTACTTTGGGCAAATAAAAAGATATGTCAAATTTTGTATGTTATAACATACATAAGGTATACCTTATTCATTTCACCATTGTGGTCAATATTGACCACTTACCTTATCAAATGCAATCTTCTTTCTTCGGGCCAGATCGGACTTACCTTTGTCACTCCTGGCCACATACAATCTGGTCGTATTTCGACCAAATTAATAAGGAGAAAAATTCCTTCGATTGTCGGATCATTACTATGACCAACAGATATAACAATACGTTCGGTTCGAATTATATGCGAGCATCGATTGTGTAAAAAAATGCACACCGAGAAGTTAATTTACAAAAGAACATTGATTCATAAAAATTGACTGCACAACATTGATAAAATATATTTTTATTACTAATTCCATTACTTATGTAAAAATACGGATTGATCGTTTCTTTGTGACCCGTTCTTTTAATTTGGAATTGTAATCAACTATAGAAACAATTTTACTTCGCGTTATATTCCACGAAAAATTGAAATTTATAATACAAACAAATTTAAAAAATAAATAACAAAAATTTCTCGATGTAAAAACCGACCGCGAAAATACGTAATTGTGCATGTTGGTCATGCGGTACGCATTTTGAAAATATATCAATTAAGATATACAAAATTGTGACAGGAAATTCTGAACTCAACGTCTCGCAGTCTAAACTCTCGG
>NW_020221488.1:189753-200082 GCF_003070985.1 Temnothorax curvispinosus
AAGCCGCGTCGGGTGAAAGGGTTTGGAGAAAAATAATCCTGTCTCAAAATAAATGACGTGAGATCCGAAAAAAGAAACTTCCCGCACAATTGATATTATAATTGAATATTATTAATAATTAATCAATAATTGAGTTTTATAATTTAATAATATACAAATCTCTTTATAAACTTACATATCGACGTAAATATATCTTCTTATATTTTTCATTTTCTACTAAAATTATTTTTAATATAATATATTTATCTATATTTTACTGTAAAATTAAATATATAATTGTACTATACAATCAATTCTAAAATAATTTAACAAGTTTCAGCGTTTCTCGGCAGAATATTAATTAAAGATCTCACGTCATATATTACTTCTTGACTGGTATAAAGCCAATTTTTCAATAAAAAATAGATAGATAGGCTACAAAAAATTAAGGTAAAATCGATGCTTTGTTAAAATAAATTTGAATAATTAATCACGTTTTCTATAAAATTGAATAATAAGACCAAAATATGTCTTACCCTTTTTATTCATGTTTGTATTTATGCATAAAATATTAAAATTCTAAATATATCTACATACGATATATTGTTTCCTTGCATCGATTTATGTAATATTTAATCTTGGATAAATATATGAAAAGGAATAAATTGGTATAAATAATACCCATACATTCTAACTAATTCATAATTTTCCCTATCTACAGATATATATTTTCTCTATCTACAGATATATATATTTTTTATAACATCTAACATAATTGCTTACTTATTCTTATCTCTTTTATCCATAAAAATATCATAAAAATATTTCTTTAATAAAATTTAATAAAAATTTTATATTTCAAAAATCATTGTCACACTTTTTGTTTCTGTTGTGTTTCTAATATATTTATTACTTTTTGATTTAAGTATAAGAGAATTGATCTACATAATAAAATTTCAAAAATTTAATTTATTCTATATCTTATGCTGATTCTGCAAAATAAAATTTTAATATATTTCGATAAAATATTTTGTCATATATTTATTTAAGATTTAAAATTTTAAACACAAATTACTTATATAAAACGCGGCAATTCGTCAACATAATTTGATAAAGGATGAGGAGCTCTTTGCGAGCTCCGTGCGTACGAAGTGTGCGAGTATTTCCTCAAGCACAATCGCACGTAATATTAATAAATAAAGTGACATCAAGATTAAATATTTTCCGTAATTAGTTTTAGCCCATCCATTTTAAGGCTACAAATCTACGAGATGTAATATTTTATACTATAATTGTCATACATAATTCGATATGTACCGAAATACATTTACTCTATATTTGATTAATCGTAGATTTGTTACCTCAATAAAAAAAAAAGAATCTGACTCACCGACTCGATGCGCAACGGGCGGAGTTAAGCAACGTAGCTGCGGCATAAGCTGCGGTGATACTGTAACATACGAACATAGTTGAAATTAAAGAAACAATCAAAATGATCAATATTTCAAAAGATAATTCTTATTCGCCTTTCAATGTAAAATTAATATTTAATAATTTAGTAATATAATTATCTATTTTCTGAAAAAGATCTTTACAAAAGTAAAATTTTATATAATTTTTTCTGTCTCTAATTATTTCTAACTAATCGAGATAAGACAATTCGAATAAATGAAAAAGAATTATTAATTTATTATTAATTATAAAAACAAAAGATGATACTCACCCCAAGGTTGCTCCGTCGAGGCCCGATGTCTCTCTCAGACCTCCTCCTCCTCTCAGGGCGTCAGGCCTCCTTCTCCTCCTCCTCTTCTCACCGCACAGGACACTCGCGAGAAACACTCGCGGATAAACTACAATCGCGCGCGGACTAATTATAATCAGTAAAAGTCTTTCGCGCGATACTGTACGGCACTCATCCCGTTTCTTCTTCTTCTCGAATTTAATCGTTGCACTCACGGTTGCACTTGAGTTAATTGTGTAGCTGACGATAATGCTCCTGAAGGTATAACTCCTGAAACAAAGAAAAACAACACTGAGGCCGCGTGATATCACTTCCCGAAATATCTTAATATTTTTTAACATAGATTTTTCGTGCGAAAGAGTCGCGACACTGATTTCTGCGATTCGTGATTCGTGCCGCGTTCATCTCCGCGTTAAGACCGTGGCACATAGAAAAACTTAAGCAGTAAAACTGAAGCAGTAAGCAAATCAGCCTTTGAGTTTTACTGCTTAAGTTTTTCTATGTGCCACGGCCTTTACATATGTCGCAGCATAGCGACGAAATGTTCCAAGATGTCGGCAACTTTGGCGCGATACTGTACGAGTCGAGCGGACGATTAATAAAGACACTTAGTTAATCAAAGATATACGCTATTGATATTGAAATTAAATGTCGCACGCACAGTACGATATCGAACTCGTTAATCTTGCGAAAGTAAAACTACATTATTAATACGCACGCCGAGAAATCGTTGACTGCCGGCCGCTGACTTACGCGACGCGAGATATACGAAATTATGACGCATTTACGAACGGGCGATGTATCACGGCGTTACTCCGAATCACTCGATACGACGATATCATTCAGCCCTTTTTTTCCCTTCGGAGAGAATCGGAGACAAATCACGCGACAATTCCGGCACAGCGTTCAAAGCACGAAGCACGACACGTCGAGATACATGAATGCTACGATCGAGAGTTCGAGCATGACGGGACGAGCGCCACAATTATCACCCGCGAATATCACGAAAGCAAATCGTTCACTATTATCGTACATACCTTCGCCGTCCTTCGCCTCGACGTCTCCGCCTCGACGTCTCCGTCCCGAGCGAGCGATGTGACACACGTTCCTTCCGACGAAGCACTTGAACACTCACAAATTGTTGAACACGTACGACGAATACTCGCGTAGTCGATCTTCCGCGGCCCGCGAAACGAGAAGCAGGAGTGCCACTCGCAGAAACGAGCGAATACACAGCACTGCGCGAGCATGGTGACGTGCGCGGGCGCGCGGAGCACGTACACTTCCCACTTGTACAAAATCCATCTCGGGAGAATGATAGTCGAATAACTTCCGCACGTAACGGTACTCCGAGCGTCGACGGAAGCAAGTAGCAAGGCCGCTCACCGGCAAAAACAATCGGCCGCGCGGTGACTTTAATCGTACGCTGCATGCTTTCAAGTACAACGGTCGCGCCTGGTATGCCCGGTATGCCGCCTGGGGCGCCTGGTAATCCTGGTATAACGTCACGGCGTGCGCGGTCGCCGCGCCGCCGGCTCGGAGCGGCCGAACGTGATTGGCCGGATCTGGGGGCTCGACTCGCGAGCCAATCACGTTCGACGTCTCCCCCGACTGCGCGGCGGCAGGCGATACGTCATAAATGTGCGTCCACGAATATAATTCCGTTTTTCGTTAAAGAACATGCACGTAATTCTCTCGTTCACGTAATTAATTCGTCGTAAATGTTTCAAATTTATTTGCACATGTGCTTCTTTATTTATTATAAACTACTTTTTACAAAAAATTATCGTTAAATTGTATCGCAGCACAGTGATCGCGCATACCATGAAAGACGATGAATCGTCGCCGCCAAGATATTGAAAAATTATAAAACATTCTCTGTTGCTTGTTCCCCAAATATTCGTTTTGCTTACAAAATTTTCCAAACGAGACTATTTCCTCGTATTTCGTGCTCTTGTCTTGCAGATTTATCAGCAAGAAAAGGAAAGAATGTTGTCAGTACAATTGTCAGTTTGATTGCGGCGCTTATCTTCTTTAAATTTTTTATTTTTAACATTTCTTTTAATCTGTTTTACTTTTTTTAACTATGTTTTTTTCTTATTTTTAATTTCTTTGGCTTTTTTATTATTAATTTTCTAGTTTTTTCTTTAGTATAGTCATTTTGATTTTGTTATTCTTAATTTTCTTACTATTACTATATGATAAAATATTCTTTATTTTATATATATACATTTCATGTATATTCAATATAACTCTAACAATTGATAGTACTTAAATAAAATTAAGTTAAGAAATAATTTAATACATTTAATTTTGTGTCCACTAAATTGTACTGGCAAATATTTTCGCGCTTAGACATTTCATAGTATTTTACCTATTATATATACATACACTTGTTTCTCGTCCTTCATTACAGTATATACCGAGAGGGCGTTAGTACTTAGTGAGCGAAACAGTATAGCTCTCTTATCCTGAAACTTCTCTATACTACATTCATATCTCATGGTATCAGCTGTCAGCTGTTGTTCTCCTCACGCTTCATAATTTGGAGTGTATTTTCCATAACAGTTTTTCATTTAATTTATCAATTTAAATTGTGTATATGGAAATATACATAAAATAATCACAGTGTATAAATCGATTATTTAACCTATAATTAAGGGTATTGTGCCCAAAAGAAGAAGCACAATTATACGAAATACCGTAAAATTTTTGGCTATGTCTTCCGCAGGAGTTGAGGATGACATTTATGCAGGATATAATGATTACCCATCGGTGTATAATATTAAGGATCTCGAAGAGGATGAATTATTTCAGGAAGTTATCAAGACAAGTTATGGAAGAAGATCAATAGTGAGTATAATGATTAGTTATTACATTTTTGGTATTGCTGAAACTCCTATATCCAGCATTTTCTACTGCATAACACAATATTTATTACTAAATTGCAATTAAATACCCATTCCTTTTCTTGCTATACATATATTATGTTTTATATTTGACAGTTTACTCCAAAAACACCAGGCACCGCGATGCGTTTTGGAACTGCAAGTCGAGTAAGTTATCCAGAGTTTATATGTAGTAGGATATGTAACAAATATAGCAGGATGTAAACAATGCAGTTTCTGTGAATCAATTTAGAATCAATTTCTTCTTAGCGCAATAAAGAATGTCTCAAAATGGGTTTTATAGGTGTACTACACCATCGTATTTTGTAATTAATTTTAGATCAATTTTATTTTAATAGTATTTAAATTTAAATCTTTCTTATAGAGATTTGTTGTGTGAAAAATTAAAGAAAAATTAATTACGAACTACTATATATCTTGCTATACTTTCAGAATTTTATGATATTACACGCTTGATTTTGTATGACATATTCTGAATGTAGTACTCAATTTTGGGCTTTTATTTTCCTAGTTTCAAAGAAGTGGCACTACTACATCAATGCAACCTATGACCAGTGGGCTTAGACCTATGACAGCTGTGAGAAGTGCGGGGTATACCAGCAGCCGAGAGGCTTTTGATCCTCTTAACATGGGGACCAGTTCTAAAGTACCCGCGCCTGCATTGGAAACTAGCAAAGAAGACACGTAAGGCATATATTTACATTTTTATTACGTATATATAATATTAGAAGTGCTATATTAAAATATATTTTTATGATTTTTTTCCCTTTAAGACCAGAGGAGAAGATAAGAACAACGGAAAGAAAAATAATGAGTTTGATCGAAACTACTGCACAGGCAGCCTCGGAAAATAATATGAAGATCGCCTTGGAACGCGCGCGTGAAGCTTCCTCAAGGGAAAGGGCACTTATACGTTTGCAAGAACAAGCTGGTCTCAGCGATAATCACAATATAGACTTAACGTTTGCTGTAAGTTTATTGAATCATTATAATCTCTTATATTGTAATTCTTTATACCAATGGTCCGATTTAATTGCACCTTGGGCCTAATTTTTATGCTTGTTATTCCTCCTGTCGTTTACATCTTAATAAAGAATCGCCGAATATGCGAAAGTAAGACACTCTGTCTCACAGACGATACTATCATACTATCTAGGATTTGTCAAAACATTAAAATTTTTATTTTTTTAAATCATTCTTATTCTTCTAATAATAACAATACTAAATTTGCTATTGTTAATTATTATTTCTGAATCTTCTAATTTTTATAACATTTTATTTAAGGTTCTTGACCATTACAGTCATTGAATTTTGACATTAGATATATAATTTATCTTTTTCGATACATGGAATGATACGATTAATTTTACAAAGAACTTGCACATATACTCATATATTATGTAAAATTATAATTATAGAATTATAATTATATAATGCTACATTCATTATGATTGAGACAGAATATCGTGTATTTTAATTACTCGCGTCTGGCAATTTGTTGGTGAAACGCAAGCAAAGGAACAATGAATGTCAGTTCGAAAATCGGATCAAAAGTTACAATTTATTTTCCACAGGTACTATTCAACTTAGCAGTTCAATACACGAACAACGAAATGTATACAGAGGCTATAGCAACTTATCAGGCTATAACAAGGAACAGGATGTTTAGCAATAGCGCCCGACTCAAAGTAAATATGGGTAATATTTATGTAAAAATGGGACAACTTTCTCAGGCTATAAAAATGTATAGAATGGCGTTTGATCAAGCCCCGACAGCTCACAAGGATCTAAGGTGAATACATCTATACATCTATCAATTTGTACAATAGAGAACTGTCGAAGAACGATTATGCCTTGCTAATAACCATTAACCTGGCAAATATTTCGCAGAATAAAGATTATGCATAACATGGGAATGTTATTTGTGCAAATGGGTCGGTTAGAAGAAGCAGCTAATAGTTTTGAATGGGTGATGAGAGAGAGATCTGAGTTTAAAGCGGGTTTGCATGCTGTTTTATGTCATTTTGCGTTGTCTCATCGTGATAAGATGAAAAGAGCTTTCTTAGAGTTACTAGAAGTACAACTTAATGTAGATCAGGAGGACAAGTATAGTATAAATCCCGTGAGTTTGGCACGATTATACTGTGTTTGCTAAAGCTATATATCTCTTAAAGAGTTTTCAACACCGGCACTGCTATATATCACAGTATGTGTCTTATAATTCACATAAAGGTGCACATATTACAATAGTATATTTATATAGCAATTGCCTTTTTTCATCAAGTAATTCACACGGATTTCTCATCCCTTTTTTTATTTCTGTCAGGTATATTTTATTTGTTATATGTATTATATGTAAATATTAAATGGTTATATGTGAATATTTTTATTTAGATATAACTTTTTGTTCACATGTATAAATCATGAATTAAACATTAAGCTATGCTACCATGACATATTTTGTTATTTATATATAGGATGATGCTGCATCTAATATACTAAGTGAAGTTATAAAGAATGACGATTTGTCAAAATTAGAGAAAGAAATGAAGTTGGAAGCTGAGAAAACTATACTTTGCGCGGCAAAGCTTATAGCGCCTGTTATTGAGGATACACTTACATCTGGATTTGCTTGGTATACTTTAAACACTTATAATCTTTAAAGAATTACATTACATTTTAAATCTATGATGTTTTTTGATAAAAATTTACGTAACTATTTTTAGGTGTGTTGATGCCATCAAGTCCTCAGCATTTGGTGTTCTAGCTGCTGATTTAGAAATAAACAAAGCTATGGTATTTTTGCACAATCGAGAAACACAACTAGCTATAGATACGTTAAAAATGTTTGAAAATCGTGATATCAAAGCTAATAGTGCGGCAGCAACTATGCTTTCGTTCATTTACTATCTCGTGAGTAATATTTATAGAATCTGCAGATATTGGTTTGTTTCTTGCATCTAAGCAGAAAATTCTTTAGCAAGGAGATTATGATCAAGCAGAAAAGTATGGTGAAGCTGCTCGTAACGCCGATGCCTACAATGCAGCGGCCTACGTTAATTTATCTGCTTGTGCAATCAAAAAAGATGAACTGAATGTTGCTAGGGAGCTGTTATTATGTGCGTTAGAGACAGATGCTAGTCATGTACAAGCACTATACAATTTAGGTAATATAATATTTCAATATTAATTATTCTTTTGCGCTATATATATATTTTTTTATTTTATATAACTTTTTAATGCATATATTATTTTATTAATGTTGATATGTTTTTTACGTATATAGGTTTAGTTTATAAGAAAGAGAATATGTATGAAGAGGCCTTAGAATGTTTTTGGAAAATTCGTAATATCATCAGACATGATCCACAAACATTATTTCAAATTGGTCATCTATATCAATTGATAAACGATATTGACCAAGCATCTGAATGGTATTTTAATTTTAACTTTAATTATATATTAATTTTTTTAATTTTATATAATTAATTTCTGATATTTGCATAAATATTTTTTAATTTGAATTTTATTTCAAACAGGTATAATCAATTGTTAGGTATAATACCATCTGACCCAGGTGTTTTACAAAAATTGGGAGAAATGTATGATTCAATAGGAGACAAGCAGCAGGCATTTCAATTTTATAATGACGTGAGTGTTTTTTATTTTATCTTATTAACTAAATCTTTAAGGTGCTTATAATCGTATGTTAATATTTTGTGATATGTATTTATTAACTATATATTATTTTTTATTATAGTCCCACAGATTTTATCCTGCTAATTTTGAGGTGATAGATTGGATTGGGTCCTATTTCATATCAATGCAGGTACAACGTTTGTTATTAACAACATGTTCTTGATAATACATTGCTTTTGACGGTAAAGTTAAGATATTGTACATATTTTTTTCTCTTATTACATACTACTTTTCTTTTAAGGTTGCTGAGAAAGCATTGACATATTTTGAAAAAGCGGTAGAGCTTGCGCCAGATGAACCAAGATGGAGATTATTAGTCGCCGCGTGTTTAAGACGCACTGGACAATTTCATAAAGCTCTCACTGAGTATCAAGATATCTATAATAAATTTCCGGATAACATAGAATGCCTAAAATTTTTAATTAGGCTGTGTAGCGATCTGGGTTTAAAAGAAGCACAAATGTATGCAGCTGAATTAAAAAAAGCCGAGAAAGCTAAAGAACTGAAAGAGAGACAAGGTTCAGGAAGACCAGGCACAACAGGTATATGTTTTAATAATGACCAATATTTGAAAGTAATAATTAAGTAACGTTTTGTAATAATTGGTACATATATTGAGATTCAATAAATTTGAATTAAACACTTTTTAGTTGCTAATTTTTGTTAATTATTAATGTTTATGTTGAGTAATGTGTACGATAATCTAAATTATTTCTTTCAAATTTTAATTAACCTTTAATACCTTTTGTTCACAGGTTCTAGGAAGAGTAATAGTGGAACATCATCGCGAGCTGGTTCAGGATTGAGTGTAATGTCAGATCATAGACCAAGTCCGGATCGACGACCAATTTCAGGCCGAAATGATTATCAAGGTACAATTATTAAAACTTTTGTGGAATTAAATCATTTCTCATATATCAATTGTTTTACTGATTTACTCTAATAATCTCTATCGAATAAATATTAAGTCTTGGCAATTATACATATTTTATCTTATGATTTTATTTCTGCGTTTTGTATATTTCTAACTCTTTTAACTGTAGTAGAAACTTTTGCCATACGATTTTAATATTACATGAATTTTGTGGAAAATTTAGTGGTCATTTAGTTAGTAATTTTAGTACGATTACACGTTTCCATTGAAAGCAAACATCAGCAAAAGTGATCTACAAGTGGTGCGCGAGCCACTCTAATGGATTGAATAAATGATGGATGACTGCGGTCGCTTTGACTAGTCTATTCTTGTTCTCTCTTTATCACTTAATACACTCGGTAGATCGTTACATATCACTGATCGGAGTTGTGAATCTAAGGATGGATATTGCTAGAATATTTGCATCATATTTGCATATTAATATCTTTGTCTAGTGATTATATAACTGTTTGAATATGTTATTCATTTATTTATTAAAGTTCTTAAAGTCATGAAAATTTCCAATTACTTTTAGGTATGAATTATGTAGATCCTATAGGACCTCTTCCTACTCGTCCTATGACAGCAGCTGGAAAACGAGATGACGATTTTGGAGACGAAGAACTCGGAGATGATCTCTTGCCTGAGTAATAATTTTATCACTTATTTATAAATTTATTATATAGATTTATATATTTTCTGATGAGAACGTTTGTAGAAACACTAAAATGTATTGTAAATTATATTACGTCAGCACAAGTGACTTTTACACTAATATTTAAATCACATATTTTATAATAAAAATTATCAAAATTGGGATCATTAAAAATAAAAAATTTTGTTAAAGAAAATATATTGTATTAATTACGTTTTTTTATTTTATTTGTATCTTAAAAATTTTAGAAAATGTGTAATTTCTTTAATATTATGCATGACACATTTGTACAACAACATGCAACTATACGTTTAATTATTTTTTATAATATTACACAATATTTTTGTCATATTAATGTTAGCAATTATATTTAATATTAGTTAAGTGTCACGTGTGTATCAGTTCTATTGTAATTGCTATTGGAATAAAGTCT
>NW_020221489.1:0-1168 GCF_003070985.1 Temnothorax curvispinosus
AAGATATCTTTGCAGTTTACCAGTGTTCCTGACTATTTCATTTTTAATGATAAATTAATTATATATCAGTATCTGCCTACTTACTATATCTATTTTCCTGATTTGGATGTATGGGAAACGAAATTTTGGCGTAATTTTATCCCTCCCGACAAACCAATACTCACCCTTGAACCTATGTCATGTTACATTGGTAAATATTATAATTTGTGCACTAGGTGGGTGTCAACTTAAAGTTCACTTAAACTTAAAGTTCACATTAATGTGTGTTGCAGATTTTGTTGATCGAGATGAAATGGTTTTAAAAGCTATCGCAGAGACATGCAACGTGAAAGGTTGTAATGATATAATAAAGACCTATTATAAAATAACCCATAAAAGGAAGAAGGAGAGGGATATATATAAAGAACATACATTATTTTACTTATTGCCTGTAAAGTGCGATGAAAGTTCCATCGTATTAACTCCATTCTTTCACGAGTATGATGAACCACCTGTACTATTGTGTACAGGTTTTAAGAGAGACGACTTAAGGAAGTTACACTTGCATAATATTCCTATTCAAGAACCACGAAAGTTCCGTTCCTTGTTCCTTACCAAGAAGAACTCATATAGGAGGTTTTTTAATCTGTTTCATCCAGCTCACTTGCACACGACAAACTTGGATTATATTTGACTTATGTGGTTAGATTAAATATTTAACAAATTAATAAACGGCGAAGGAGAGTCAGGCGCGGTACGTGGTGCGCAAATAAAAAAATTAACAGTTACAGAAGTAACGAATTACAAAATGTATATAATTATACATACATTTCAACTTATACACTGCGCGCCGATTGTTTGTCGGACTTGAAATACAATTATCGTTGGAATATTAATACCCTTGCCTCCCCGGAATTAAATCGATGCGATTTAATTATCTAAAAACTGTAAAGAAATTATTGCGAAAAATATTACCTCAGCCAGGATTCGAACCTGGAACTTCAGGATTTGAATAATTAAATATTTAATTATTTGATATTTCTGTGAAAAAAAAACAGGGAGAGAGAGGTAAATCCAAATAAAAATTCAGGATATAAACGTTGCAGAAATTTCAAAGAGCACTTTAAAGAACGGACAGTACGTCTAGTCCGATATCATGTTGACTTTCTTTGTATTAACCGTGATATAT
>NW_020221490.1:0-4862 GCF_003070985.1 Temnothorax curvispinosus
TTTATCTTCAGTGCTTTTAACGTTCTTCGTAAACGAAATGTATTTTTCCTTCGTGATTGGGAGTAACTCTACATGTCCTTCGTACGCGGTGGCAATTTCTTTTATAATAAAATGAGAATCATAACCCGATAAATTATGAAATACTATGGGAATAAAGTAAGAATTTTTATAATTTAAGTTACAATTAGAATGCGCGGGACCTCGATAATTGCCGGTCAAGTGACAGTGATCGCGTACTCGCACGTCGTCTGGCTCGAACGGTTTTTCGCACACGTGACAGTGCGTTGCGCTGTTAAACTTTTTCCACTCGTCTTGCGTGAAATCCACCATGAGTATATTATCGGACAAGATGTTCTTTACGTCGTGTGCTAAACGTCTTAGTTCCTCGGCGAACCACGCGACGCAATCCTTATCGCGACGAAATCGATACGCGGATAACGAGTCGTCGTACGAGCACCGCACGTAATCTCCTATACTAAATACCCGATGATGTTGAGACTTGAACGTGGACGTTGTTGGATCCGCATCCGTCTTCTCGAGGGTACATTCCAGGTCGGCGTACACGACATATGGAAGTCGTTCCTTCCTGCTGTGATTCTTGAAACTCAGCCACTTGTCGTCCTCGCTCGGTAGTCGGATGGCACAGTTGTTTATCGCTCGGCAGTCTACACCGTGGGCTTCCAATTTCTCGCTCAAATGAAAATAATGTAAACATCTGCAAAAAGAAAAACACAATTTTGTAAATTTTTATATAACAATACAATATTTTATAATTTTATTAAAAGGAGTATAGGTACTCACCGATCGCAAAAGTATTTCCGACCACGATGCATGCTCAATTGTGAGCTCACAAGGCGGGATAGGTTCTTGATCCATGCAAAATGTCCCACGTCGTCTCGCGGGTCCTGCACGTACAGCAGATTTACGTGCTTTTCTCTCCTCAGGTCGGTGAGCCGTATCGGGAGAACGGTCGGCGTTTCCTCTCCCTCGATGGTATACACATTGATGGATATATTGTTGTGTTTTTCAAAATTTTTAATCTGTTTCAAAGTCATTGGAAACTTAATGTCTTGTAAATTTAATATATTTTTGTAATCAGGGTACGAGGATTCCCGATTATTATTGACCTTGACAGGATACAGCGCGGCGACCACTGACCACGCGAAGCACGCATTGTCCATAGAATGCACGTTGATCACAGCTTTTTGCAATTTAATTTTTTCCGGTAAATTGATGTAACATCCCGCGCGCAAAGGATTGTACTTGTTCACGTTCACTGTCAAATTGAGTATACGCGACAACGCCCATCCGCTATCGCGTTCCTGGAAATCCTCGAGTTTCGCTAATGTGGGCTCGATAACGTGTAGCTTGTACCACTCGCGCAGATCGGACCGTTCGGACGAACGAAAGAGTTCAAAGTTACTCGTGCTGAAACTTTTATTGCCACGTTTGTCACCCGTCACAAACTCGCCGTTGAACACGGTGTTTATCTTTACACTTGCGTGTGTTTGCATAACGTTTTGCACACGATCGAGCACGATGACTTCGGCATCTTCGAGAAATTTTCGCGGTTCGATGTAATTGATATTTATCACTGCACCGGTCAATACACGCCATTCGAACGCGGCATCAATCTCTCGCCACACGAGTCTTTCCGCGTTTTCGTTACCGCTACTACTACTACTACTGCCCGCCGCGTGCTCACCACCACCACCACCGATATGTACGAACCGTCTCTGTAATAGAGTCTTCGCACCATCGAGTCGCGCGATTCTTGCCACTAAAGATGATCTGTTTCCGACAGTCTGAGAGCCGTCTGAGAGCCGCGGACGTTTGGAACGACAGTCTTCTTCGAGCTGCTCAATAAACTTCTCGCATCGCTGTTCCCATGCAAGATATTCGCCCAAGGTAGCGATTTGGTTGGATCCTTCCACCAGGTTGCGTTCCGTTTTATCGAGATGTTCCATGTTTTTGTTTTTTAATATTGTCTTTTTTAAACAACGTCACATTCTTCGATGGAGCACTTGCACGTGATTCGATCGCACGCTGAACAATATCGTTTGCCACTTTGAATGCGATAGTGGTCAGACATAAAATAATGAGGCACGAAGTAAGGGACATTATGCTCCCAATTATCACGATCATCACAGTCACGTTCAAAGGTTTTTTGAAGCATCAATAGATGGGGATGATTAGGATTATTGAGATAAGGGCTTACCCTTGGGTACATATACAAACGTATCAAATTGTTCATCACCACCAATTCGACGAGAAGCTAAAAAAAGAAAGGAACAATGGAGAATATATACGCGCTGAACTATGTGATTGGGAAAGCTATAAGCAAGAGGAAAGGGAAACTGGTAGCAGCATTTATAGACCTGAAAGCCGCATTCGATTCAGTAGACAGAGAAAAAATATGGGAAGTTATGAAGAAAGAAGGAATCAGTGAGAAATTGAGAACGAGGATAAAAGACCTATATGAGGAGACAAGATGTGTGGTAAGGGTAAAAGGGGAAAAAGGAAAATGCTTCTGGACGGTCAAAGGAGTTAGGCAAGGATGCCCGCTGAGCGCTATGCTCTTCATACTTCTGATGGCAGACATGGAAGAGACAATGAGGAAAGGACAAGATGGAGGATTAGTTGTAGGAAAAATAAAATTCTGGACGTTAGCGTACGCAGATGACATAGTTGCAGTAGGAGAGGATGAAGAGGAAATGAAGAGAATGCTGAAAAGACTAGAAAGATACTTTGACAGAAAGAAGCTGAGAGTTAATGTAGGGAAAACAAAAGTAATGAGATTTAGGAAGGGAGGAGGTAAAATGAAGAAAGTAAAGTGGAGTTGGAAGGAAGAAGAAATAGAAGAGGTGAAGGAATTCTGCTATCTAGGCTACACATTCCAAAAGAACGGAGAACAAGATGCACATATAAATGAGAGAGTAAGAAAAGCGACCATAGCAATGAGACAGGTATGGGGAATAGGAAAAAGGTTATTTGGAGGAGACTGGATAAGAAGGATCAAGTTATATGATGCGCTGGTTGCAAGCATAGCCTTATATGGAGCAGAAGTATGGAGATGGAAAGAAAGAGAGAAAATAGAAAGAATGCACGAAAGGTATATAAGGTGGACGTTAGGCCTGGACTGGAGCACGCCCGGATATATGATAAGAGAGGAAACTAAAAGAGACAAAAAAAGAATAAGCGCTGGTAGAAGAGCGATGAAGTATGAAGAAAAATTGGAGAGAGGAGAAAGAAACGAGATTGCAAGAGAATGCTGGAGGGAAATAAGAGAAAAGGATAGGAAAGAAAAGTCAAAATGGGAAGAAAAAAGAAAGAGCTTTTACGAGCGAAGAGGTTATGCAGTCAAGGAAATTGAGAGAAAAAGAGGGGAGGGGTGGAGTAGCATTGAGGAATTAACAGAAAGAGACAGGGACATTCAGATTCAAGAGAAGGACGAAAGGATAAGAGAATCAAGATACAACAAATGGTACAAGGAAGTAGTAGAAAGCAGAAGGCCTGAATACCTGGAGAGAAAAGGAAAAGAGCAATCTATGATTAGGATAGCGAGGTTCAGATTAGGTAACGAGATGAGAAGCGGAAGATACTGGGATACAATAGAAAAAACAAGCTGCAGGATATGTGGCGCGGAGGCAGAATCATGGGAGCATGTGTTAGAATGGTGCGCAAGAGACGGAGAAGGAGAAGAAAAAGAAGGAATTAGCGAAAGAATCAAAAGAATACTAGACAGCAAGGGTGAAGGAGAGAAGTGGATGGCGGAATTAGAAAGGAAAAGAAGGCAAGCGAGTCAATGACAGCTAAGCAGAGAGAATAACTAAGTGTCTTTTGATTTCAGATAAGCAGGAGGTGAAGGAGCAAAGATGGAGAGAAAACTAATCTGCAAAGGAACAATGGCAATCGACAAAGAGGCGATAGAGAAGGTTGCAGAAGAGCGAATGGTGAAGGTGATGAAGGAGTACAAAGAGGAGATAAGGGAAATGAAAGAGGAAATAGAGAAGCTAAAAAGGAAAGTATACAGACTAGAACAATGTTCAGGTAAAAGGAAGAGAAGCGAAAGTGAGGAGGAAAATGGTAGGGTATGTAAAGCAAAATGGTGGTACGAGGAAGAAGAAGAGAGAGACGATGAAAAAAGAAAGAAGAATGTAATGATTAGGGTCGAGAAGAAGAGATGGGGAGGAGGTAGCTCGAATATGAATAAAATGAAGCAATTTTTTACAGATGGGCTTAAAATGAGGGTAGAGGTAAAGGAGGTGAACCAGATAGGACATAGAGGGGATTGGATAACATTCCTCGTAAAGTTGGGAAGCGAAAGAGATAGCAGGAAAGTACTGGAAGCGAGAAGGAAGGAGGGAAGTAGAATGAAGGTAAAGATAGACGCAGATAAGTCGGTGGAAGATAGGATCAAAGAAGGAAAAGAGAGGGAAAAGAGAAAGGAAGGGAAGAAGGAAGAAAATGGGGGGACCAGGAAGTCGGCGGAGGACGAGATCGTGGGGAAGATGGAGGACCACCTGCTGATGAGCACGGACGAGGACGAGGCGGAGCAAAGGAAGAAGAAGGAGGGAAGGTCCTAGAAGGGGTGGGATGGGTAACAGGATATGTAAGGTCGTAAAAAGGCCAGGTGATAAGATGGGTTAAGGGACTTATGTAAAGGGTTGGGTACGTCCCTATAAAACGCCATGTGAAAAGTGTTGTATATGTTTATATGAATAATATGTAAGGGTTTGGGAACGTTTGCCCAATAAAACGCCTTTTCAACACCGGAAGGGGAGAAAATAAAAGATTGAAATTGAATATATAGATAAATCAGAATATTCAATAAAGTCAATTATTATTTACCAAAATTATTA
>NW_020221491.1:0-3592 GCF_003070985.1 Temnothorax curvispinosus
GAAACTTGCTTTTCCTACTGTAAATGCGTCTTTATGTGCCAGTATTACCAACGGAATTTGGTAACATTCTGAGTTATAGTGTAATTTTTAACGCGACATAAGCGTTTTTGATAGTAAAAAGTAATTTTTTTTATCTCTCAAAAATGGTCTACTCTTTCATCGAGCTTTCGGGCCAAACTAAGCGACGTACAGCAAAATTTCCTTTAAATGTGTACCATTAAATTTGCTTGAAAATTTTAATTAATTGTTGAAAATTGCCTTTGAAAAAATTGTGTCGAGTTAGCCCCGGTCTCCCCTATGTATATATAAGTATACCTGGTTATGAACAAAATATTACCCGCGAAAAACGATTGTATTAAAACCGTATTAAAAGCTTATATGAATTTATTAAGAATCTTATTAGAATCGAATATGCAAATCAATTATAATTTAAATATGTCATATTTAAATCAAATTAAAGTACCCCATCTTATTTAATCTATATATGGATTAAACTGGACCTTGCTTTGTTAAAGTATGCAAAATCAGCCGCACAGACCTAAGAAAATGCAAAGTTAATATGGTTTTAATTTGCCAAATGTGGATTAAATATGGTAATAAATTCAAAATTAATTTGTTAAATATAATCATATAAGTCAAATATAATCATATATAAGTCAAATATAAGTCAAATATAATCATATATAAGTCAAATATAAGTCAAATATAATCATATAAGTCAAATATAATCATATAAGTCAAATTTGTCATATAAGTCAAATTTGTCATATATAAATGTTATTTGATCTTATTAGAATTTTATATATAATTTTGTTTTAAATTTAAATTTATACCAATTTATAAATTTAAACAAAATTATATAAAATTTTATTTTTTAAGCGTGCTACTTTATTATAAGAGTGGACTTCACGATATAACTGATACAAAAATTGTGTCGTTCCGAGACAGTGTCGTGTCTTTTTGATACCGTTATCTTATAACACTCTTTGTCAAATTTTAATTACGAGAAACAGATCACATCGAATGCCATCTATCGGATACTTTGAGATGCAATATTCTGATCTGATCATATATAATCTTATATGACTATATTATTTTTTTTTTAATTTAAATCAAATATTTTACATGTTAAGTTCGACAAATAAAGAAACAAATTTTACCGCAAATATTATTTAAACATTATTTAAACAAAAATACGTTTTAATAACAATCAAATTAAAACCAAAGGGCCTAGCGGAGTAAGCATGTGAAATCGGCCCTTGATCATACAGAGCTGACATTAATGTCACAAGTTAGTACCAATATGATAAAACTTTCCACCAAATATTATTTTAAAAAATCCACTTTTTTAGAAGTTATGCAGGGAGAAAGTAAAATAAAGAAATGTATTTTTCTCGAAAACCACTTGACCGATCTTGATGAAAAAAATATATGTTATGTAGACTAATAAAACTAATTAACAAAAAAAATGTCCAAAATGTTTGCCAAAAAAAGACCAAAAAAAATATTTAAATTTTTAAATATTTTTTTTTAGGGTGATATTTTCGAGGTACCCCTTTGAAATTTTTACGAAAATTTCTCTTAAAGTGTCTACTATAACTTATATTTTTTTCAATTTTTTTTAAATAGTGGAACATAGTTAAAAATACGAAAATCGTAAGCGTCGCGTCACTCCGGCGCACAGTGCAGTGCCATTCCGCGTTGCGGGTGTTCGATGTAACTTTACTAGCACATATGTACGTCTGCAATTAGCCTATAATATGTATACTTTTTAAATTTTATAGTTTTCAGAGTTTACCACGTGGAGGTTGCAGTACGGTTTTAAACTCCTTATTGGGGTGCTTTTTTAACGTGAGTCCCCTCGCCTCTCACTATATTTCCGTAAAATCAGGGTGCTTTTTTAACGTGAGTCCCCTCGCCTTTCACTACGTTTCCGTAAAATGAGGGTGCTTTTTTAACGTGAGTCCCTTCGCCTCTCACTACGTTTCCGTAAAATCGGGGTGCTTTTTTAACGTGAGTCCTCTCGCCTTTCACTACGTTTCCGTAAAATCAGGGTGCTTTTTTAACGTGAGTCTCTTTGCCTCTCACTACGTTTCCGTAAAATCGGGGTGCTTTTTTAACGTGAGTCCCCTCGCCTCTCACTACGTTTCCGTAAAATCAGGGTGCTTTTTGAATGTAAGACCCCTCGCTTCTCATTGACAGCAGCATCCAATTGTTCGTAGCCCATTAGCGATCTGTTTAAGAAAACAAATAACATTCCAGTAATAGACAGTGATAGTGAAGAAGATTAAATAAATCGTAGGTGTAGGCTGTAATAAGAGACGAGGGGTCTTACATTCAAAAAGCACCCCAATTTTACGGAAACGTAGTGAGAGGCAAAGGGACTCACGTTAAAAAAGCACCCTGATTTTACGGAAACGTAGTGAAAGGCGAGGGGACTCACGTTAAAAAAGCACCCCAATAAGGAGTTTAAAACCGTACTGCAACCTCCACGTGGTAAACTCTGAAAACTATAAAATTTAAAAAGTATACATATTATAGGCTAATTGCAGACGTACATATGTGCTAGTAAAGTTACATCGAACACCCGCAACGCGGAATGGCACTGCACTGTGCGCCGGAGTGACGCGACGCTTACGATTTTCGTATTTTTAACTATGTTCCACTATTTAAAAAAAATTGAAAAAAATATAAGTTATAGTAGACACTTTAAGAGAAATTTTCGTAAAAATTTCAAAGGGGTACCTCGAAAATATCACCCTAAAAAAAAATATTTAAAAATTTAAATATTTTTTTTGGTCTTTTTTTGGCAAACATTTTGGACATTTTTTTTGTTAATTAGTTTTATTAGTCTACATAACATATATTTTTTTCATCAAGATCGGTCAAGTGGTTTTCGAGAAAAATACATTTCTTTATTTTACTTTCTCCCTGCATAACTTCTAAAAAAGTGGATTTTTTAAAATAATATTTGGTGGAAAGTTTTATCATATTGGTACTAACTTGTGACATTAATGTCAGCTCTGTATGATCAAGGGCCGATTTCACATGCTTACTCCGCTAGGCCCTTTGGGTTAAAGCCGCAATTGAATCGAGTAAAAGTCGCATACAGAACACATTAACTTTTTATTAAAATCTTATATATAAATATTCTGCATCATGTATGGTTCTGGATCATATATAATCCACATAAGTTATCTTATTAAATACAAATTAAAACCATATTTGATTCGAAGTGTTATATGATCCACATAAGTGATCTAATTAAATTTTAATTAAAGCCCTATTTTATTGTGGATCATATTTAATCTACATAACTGATTTTAATAAGTGCAAATTAAAACTGTATTTAAACAAATATAATTTTAATATAAAATCTGGATTTAATTTGAATTTTACCCAAATTAAATATGATTTAATATGATTTTAGTTAGATTCATATTAGATCGTTTTTCGCGGGTAGCAGTATACCAGATTACCAACAGACATAATACGAGTAGAATATTGCGATAAATTGGCAACAGCTGCATTAAACTCATATTAAACAAATTCTACTCGGTTTCTACAGTCAATCTGCAATTATATTTTATAC
>NW_020221492.1:0-2767 GCF_003070985.1 Temnothorax curvispinosus
AGTGTGCAGCTGCAGATTATTAAAGCTCTACTGACTGTAATGACAACCCAGCATGTGGAGGTATACGAGGATACGGTATTGTTACCAATTCGTACTGTTTACAACGTTTACTTGTCGTCGCGCAACCTGGTGAATCAAACAACAGCCTGTGCGACTCTCACGCAGATGATCAACGTGATCTTCGCGCGAATGAAGACTCAGGCGGAGGAAAAGAACGTGAGGCTTGATGGGGAACATCAGCAGGAGGGTTCTGTCATAGCAAACGGCAAAACTGAAGCTGCCCTGGTAACCAGTTTGGTAGTTCAGATGCGTCCCGAAGAAGTGCGCAAGAAAACAGTCCAAAATTGCGACAAAAGTGCATAATATCTGTGATTGAACGAGTACTTACTGTACTATTGCAGTAGTCTGCTGTAAGAAGCTACTGTGAAATTTTATACTATTTGTTAAAAGTAAACATGTAGCAGAAATGTGAAAACAATATGGAAGTATCTTTTGAGTACAGATCCAACCGGCAGAAACGTGAAAAGAACGTACGTGCAAGCATCTGTCTGTGAAAAAAAGAGCAGTCGAGTGTGCTAAACGCTTGAAACATATTTGCAGCAAAATTTCACAAGTGTATGTCGCTTAAATTGTTGTTTTTGCCGTATAGATCCGAGTGACAGAAATGCGAAAAAAGCGTGCAAGCATCTGCCCGTCAGAAGAAGAACAGTCGAGCGCGCTAAACTCCCAGACAGCACAAAATATTTATAAAATATTTATAAAATATTTATAAAAAAGATTTAAATATTTTGAAAATATATACGTTGAATATTTTGTAAATATTATAATGTCCGGAAAATGAAAATATCTAAAAAATTATAATAAATATTTTAAAATAAAGTGTAAATAATTATCATCAATATTATTAAAGTTGTTTTTAATTTATGTTATAAATATTTATAGAAATAATTACTGGTAAGTTAAGTGGAGATTGTGAAACTGTTATAGCTTCGTGCTGTGAGATGTAGGCCATACGGTCCATTTTGGCGTTACGAATTTCGAAAAATGTTTGATTGATAAATCAGATGTACGGTATATTCTGCCAAAATAACAAAGATAACGCTCTCAATAACGATAAATAAAAAAAACAAGGCAAATGAGAGCTCGTTCGCGACGATGGACGGGCGATAGTAATAAAATATTACAAATTGAATAAAATATAATAAAGTAAACGTTTTGGTCCTTGATTTGGACCCTTCTCAGTACATATAGCTGGTCGAGTGAAATGCAGTGGTCACAAGTAGTCAAAAATGCCGCGTAATATTTATTGTATTACGCGGAGAGATGGTGTCGTATATCTTATCAATTTGACTGTCAGGTAACTCTTGTGATCACTTTTTAAGGTATGACTATATATATTTGTTTAATTTATTTCTTTTTATGGAATTAAGGTAACAGTCACGTTGAGGATACGAGATCCACACTCTCATAATCGGAGAGCGGAATAACTGCATTTTTGACTACTTGTGACCACTGCATTTCACTCGACCAGCTATATGTACTGAGGAGGGTCCAAACCAAGGACCAAAACGTTTACTTTATTATATATATTTTATTCAATTTGTAATATTTTATTACTGTCGCCCGTCCATCGTCGTGAACAAGCTCTCATTTGCCTTGTTTTGTTTATTTCTGCCAAAATCATTTGTATTTCTGCTGCTCTACTTCTTTACGCAAGCATCTGCCGTAATTCTTGTTGAATTCTGCTGTATGTGCTAGTTTGCAACGATGCCGCTAGGCGGCGCGTAATGGTAAAACTAACTCGCAAGTAAATTTCAGTTGGGATCTAATATAAGCAGGCCTCCGGCGAAGCGCGAAGCAAAATCATGACATTTGCGACAATCTTCGCCAGCAATACAACGCAAGGCTTACCCAACACCACTGTGGTGCTATAAATATAAAAAATATTTTTGTAAATTATTTTAATCTTTCTAAAAAATATTTTAAAAATATTTTGTGCTGTATGGGTAGCAGTAGGCGCTGCTACAAATCTGGCGCGATTATGTTGCACTGCGATTTGCGCAAGCATCTGCCGCATTTCTTGCACTATTCTGCTATATGTAAATGCATACACATATCTTCCACAATTCTGTTGCACTACGACGAGAGCAAGTTTCTGCCAACAGAAAAATAGTCAAAGTTGGAAATAGAAAACGCATGATCTGCCCGAAAGTTAGTGCACGACTTTTCGTGCAGTTTACAGCAGAATTGCAAAGGAATGGTTACCAGGGAAGATCCCCCATCGACGTTTCATCGTTTAATGGATAATGTTTTAATGGGCTTAACCCTCAGGGTACGATCTATAAAAAAGTTACGTTCCGTACGAACATGGGTTAGCCTAACCCGGCGACTTTGATTGACTGTATATCGGGCTGTAATTTATCAATTGAAACAAATTTTTTTTTCTTTGGATCGGAAATTTTCTCAAAAATACAATGGCGTTGGTAGATTTATTACCTTATTTGTTTAAACAAAGATACATTTGAAAATGTAAACCATTCTCAAAAAATTTTTATAAAAATTCATTTTTTCTTTTAAATTGCATAACTTTATGAAAAAAAAAGATATCGACATTTTTTTAAGTCGCGTTTGAAAGCTAAAAAGTTGTTCTTTGAAATGGCTGAATTCGTTTTTTGATCCATTCCAAAAAGTATATTTTTTTTTAACTATGAAAATACCCGTTTTTTTGCGATAGCGATATAACGTTACTTGCTTGATTTATCGTAAT
>NW_020221493.1:0-10474 GCF_003070985.1 Temnothorax curvispinosus
TCGATTTCCGAGCTACTCTCGCAACTGAATATTAATCATTATTTTCTTATTTTCCTATTGTTTTTATTAATGTCCTTTTAAATGCACTAATGCAGCATGCAATTATTTCTGGGTGAAATGCCACTTCTACTTCCTATTCTCGTAATTTATCCAAGAGCGGTAGTAGTAGTATATCAGGATTTTCTTCCACGGTATGCAGTCTTCTTTGGAAAACTGGCATCTAAGGGGTATTCAAATAAGTTAAAGTTTAACGGTTTGACAGGTTATGTCGGGTTAAAGTCGAGTAAAAAGTTAATTAATTAACTTTGGGCGCGCTACTCTTTAAGGTTATGTAAAATACATAAGTGACTCATTAACCTATCACATTAATCTTTGGGTTAAAAGTTTAAAAATTAACTTTTTACCCAAGGTGCATATCGAATAAAATTGTACGATCAATTATTTCTTATTAATTCTACGACATGAGAAATTATATTTTATTATGCGTAGGAAGCAAACTTCAGCTCCAGAACTGGCTCAGCCCGTAATATCGCTGTAAGAATTCAACTTATGGGAGGTGAGCAAGAAGCCGACGCGCTTACAGCTATCTTCGGCAGATCATCGTGTCCTGAGACGACGCACGAATATTTTACTTCCGTATCATACCACAACAAGAATCCGAATTTTTACGACGAAATCAAGATGAGACTACCCGCGGATTTAAGTGCAAAACATCACTTATTGTTCACTTTCTATCATATTAGTTGCCAGAAGAAAGCAGAGCAACCAAACGTCGAAATGGCGGTCGCATATACAGTAAATTTCAATCAGTAATTAATAAAATTAGGACTTGGTAATTTGATTGATGAACTAAATAGTAAAATTTTATTTGTAGTGGCTACTGCTTCTAAGAGATGGTCATCTCCAATCAGGCGAATTCAGTTTGCCTGCTATGCTAGATCCGCCACCCGCAAATTATTCCTACATTGCACCCGATGTTCTTTTGCCAGGCACTCGATGGGTGGATGCTCATCGAGGGGTCTTCACTGTTATATTGGAGCCTGTTTCCAGCGTTCATCCGCAAGACAAATATATTGACAGGTAATAATGTATTATTTTTTTTCTTTGTGGGAATAAAAAACGAATAAAAAGATATGTAATAATTTTTTTAATAATTTTCATATTACAGATTTTTATCATTATGCGGCTTTTTGGAAACCGGTCAAGTTCCGCCTCGTATCGGCGAAGCGGGCATGGAATCAGAATTAAAATCAGCTCTTCTCGAATTAGCGCGTGCCTCACATTCCGCCTTGGTGCGATCACTTCCACAATTACTGGATCAATTACTGTGTCTTCTAGTGCGACCGCCAACATTACCGTCTCAATCGTTGAACGTTGCCGCCACCATCTTCGAGGCTCTGGGACAGTCGCTCGTACGAAATATCACCAATTTACCGGATGGTCAATTAGACGCGCATGGAAGACACGCGCTATTGGCCACCTACATCGCGTATTAATGCTCTTTGCCGAGCATGACTCACAACGGGGGCGTCGTGCGAGCACAGAGCAATCCCGATCTGCCTCTGGAAGATCTGGAGATGGAAATCCACTCGCGGGGATTGGACAGAACCGCGTCGATGCGACAGGAATCCCCCTCGATCAACAATCATCTCACCAGAAGACTTCTACACGAGGAACTTGCCTTGCACTGGGTTGTATCCACCGGTCAGGCACGCGAACTGGCGATAACTCATTCCTGGTTCTTCCTGGAGCTGATAATGCGCTCGATGGTTGTCACGCTGTCTGAGATGGCGTCCTTGGAGGCACTGCGAAAAATTAGATTCTCACCGCAGTTCTGCGACGATGTCGCGACGCTCACCGCTGCGTTAACGTCCGAGGTGATATCGCGCTGCGGCAAGGAAATCCGCGTGGCGTCCAACTTGATATCCAGCCTTGGCAATTTCTTATCCGACCTGCTATCCGTGATGAACAGAGGATTCGTGCTGTCGCTCGTTCGCGCCGCCTGTTGCTCGCGTCAATGCATATTCTCGACTCCGCAGCGTTATTCGCTCTGAAACTCGATCTCGTGAGAACGGTGTGCTCGCACGAGCACTATGTAGCATTGAATCTTCCCTTTGGCACTGGTTATACGTCGGGATCGGCTCCGGCATTGCCAAGTCCATTGACAGGCAGTTCAGGCAGTCTGATATCCACTCTCGTGCCTGGGGATAGAGCCCGGTTTTCGGAACTCAGTCAAGAATTCAGGCAGCAACACTTTCTGGTTGGCATTGTTCTGTCCGATCTGGCAAACACCTTGGAGATACAAAATCCGATGCTACAGAATAAAGCTATTGGGACTGTCCGACATCTTATGAGCTGCCACGATGCTGATCCGCGATATTCCGATCCTGCGGCGAAGGCTAGGGTTGCCGCGCTATATCTGCCGTTACTTAGTAACTTGATGGATGCCTTACCCCAGCTTTATCATTGAGACTCCAAAGACAAAAGCGTTTATCCGGATGAATCCGGATCGATCACGCAATCGGTAGCATTAGCTATTACTGGCGGAATGTCGGCGGACACCGCGGGCAATCAGTGCCGTGTATCTCTGAGTTCCGAAGCTACTCGACATGTATTAATGTGTACCTTATAGGTGCTGAAGGGATTAGAACGAACCGCTCTAGCACAGTGGTGTTCCGAACTCAGCGCGACATGTATTTTGAGCTTGCTGCAAGTACTGAATATTGCCACCGCAGCTTTCGAGTACAAAGGCAAGAAAGCACTAAAAGATTGCGACTGGAAGACGTGATTCTCGGTCAGGGAAGTGCCAGGAGCGAAATGATGCTGCGAAGAAAGGAGAGAGTGACCGGAGACAAATTAATCGATTACATCGGTGAGGGTCGGAAATTACTTACTTATACATCAATGGTTTGCTAATGCAGCAGCCAGACGATCACGTTTCGCGCCGCCTGTTTCTCCTGCAGGCTCATACTGCCCTATTTCGTCACCTTCGTTCCCATAAACAAAAGGCAATCCTTCTTCAATATACAGCTCGAGGAAATCATCCTCCTGCTGTAGACATATATTGTGTAGAACACAGCATGCCAGTATGGTGTCTGGGATTTCTTCGTAGCAGACCATGGAGAGATGTCTTAAGCGTCGAAAGCGTCCTTTCAGTAATCCAAAAGTTCTTTCAATTGTTTGTCTCGTTTTACTTAGAATGGTATTAAACGAGATTTGTATCTAAAATTAATATGTGTTATTATTGTAAGGCGAAGAATTCTTAAACTGCTACGTGCAAAGTAAAAAAAGACTAATTTACAGCAGTTAGGTGTCCTATATTTTTATATGGTGAAATACACCAAGGCAAAGGAGGATTATAGGCCTTATCTCCAATTATATATTCACCATTGGGGAAAAAATTTTGAACGTTTGCCTCAGTATCTCTGTATAATGGAGAATTCCGAAATACTCGGAGATCTCCCACAGACCCAGGATAGCCAGCAAATACGTCGGTGAATCGCAACTCAGGATCACATACCGCTTGAAGGGTTATTGCGTACTCACATTTTCTGGTTCGATAATATTGTGCATCAACCTAACAAATATTAAAAATTTTACATGGTATTTTTTTAACTTATAATACTCTGTAAGTAGCAAATTAGAATACAAGTTAAACTTACTTGAGGTGCATCAATGGGAACGTAACAACCGTCTATTGCACCAATCACTCCCGCCATACCAGCAATATCGGTAAACTTCTGAACAGTCCTTTCTAACTTTTCGCCTGTAGGCCAAGTAATGAGTCTATGAGATATAGAAACAAGAGCAACTATTAAGGCTCAGTCACAATGAGAAAAATAAGGAATAAGATAAAGGAATAAGGAATAAGGCATGTTGCATCTCACTTTAATGTACATGTACTGAAGTGAGATGCGACATTCCCTTATTCCTTATTCCTTTATCTTATTCCTTATTTTTCTCATTGTGACTGAGCCCTTACTCTTCGAAAGCAGGAATGAAGGGTTGATTTTGACATATCGAACTTCATTCCGATAGATCTGCAAAAGAAATATGTGCATTATAACTTTCAGCCTGTTATGAGATCGAGAATTATGAAGTTAAACGTGAGGTATAATATTAACAATATATACGACAGGATCGGAGAAAAAATGACAATATAGGAGACAAGGCTAAAAAATTATGTAATTCAACTTTTCTGCTTACCTAAAACAATCGGGCGTTGCGAGCAACCACACAACAGCTAATAGCTGTTTTTCGATTTTTGTTGTCGGTCTGCCAGTTCCTGTGCGATTTTCCAAAAGAGGAGCAATGACAGTTAACAATCTTTCAAATGCTGGCGCAGACATACGAAAGTTCTCTTGGAACTGTTTAAAAGTAAATCTTGGCACGACGAGTTCAACAAAATTTTGGCATCGTGCTGGCTTCGGACCCACTTCTTTTTCTTCGTGCATCACCGTTGCAAGCATTATCTCAATCTCATCATCGCTTTCGTCGTCGTCATCGTCATTGTCATAAAATACCTCGTCAATGACTTTTCTCATCTGATATGCCAAAGCCACTACAGAAGATGCAATAACTCCCATATCCATGTTTGTACCACTAAAAAAATGTAGTACATGTATAGCACATATATACAAAAATATAGTATATACTTTCGCGTGTTCTATGATGAAGTAGTAATTATACAAACAATTAAGTGATACTGTATTTCAACTTACGTGGCAGTACACTTTGACGCTTTTCAAGATACTACACACTTTTACAAAAAAAAAAACAAAAATTTCCATGTAATACGAGGCTAAAAAAAAACTGAAGTACGGAAATTTATGTTTGTGATGGAAGACTGGAGAAATTACAGCACCTACGACAATTACCAATATGCCACCGATAAATACACCGGCAGTGAATACGAACATAATGCAATCGCCGCCAAATATGATCCCTATGCAGCACAGAATGCCAAATCAGTTTGGTAATCCGATTGCAACGTAAATCGGAGCAGAACCCTTTGGGATGCCACACCGCCTGATGCTAGCGCATATATTTGTATGTGAAGGTGTGTTTGGACTGGAGACGGACGGGTATTTTTTTACAATCCTTCGAGGATATCAGTTTGGGAAAGGCCGGATGATCTTGTTGGCCGTCAAGATGTAGACAAGATGATATCAACGCCTCCGGACACGATTAGTGCTACAAAACCAGCATGTCAGTCGGGTTTCAGCGAAAGCAGCGATGAAGATCAACCCACACCAGCCAAAAAGCCGAAACACGAGGAACCCAAAAGTAATTGCTACTCTGAAATGATGTATACAAAATTGGATTAATACAGGATTTATATATAAAATCTATATTATCATTCAGGCACAACACTCATCAAGGAAAAAGAGGAGAAGGAAGGGAAGAAGACCATCGACATCGGCAAGGAAGCTGCAATAGAGGCCGAAGTGAGAGCAGCGAGAGAGAGGAGCAACGAGAGTTAACAATCTTTCGAATGCTGGCGCAGACAGGGAACTGTTTAAAAGTAAATCTTGGCACAACGAGTTCAACAAAATTTTGGCATCGTGCTGGCTTCGGACTCACTTCTTTTTCTTCGTGCATCACCGTTGCAAGCATTATCTCAACCTTATCATCACTTTCGTCGTCGTCATCGTCATTGTCACAAAATACCTCGTCAATGACTTTTCTTATCTGATATGCCAAAGCCACTACAGAAGTTGCTTCTTCAGTGCATCACAAGCAGGGACGAATTTTGTTTAGTGAGAGAACAAGCGTGTATCGCGTTTTGCAACATCCTCAAAAACTGCAACTCTATGACTAAATAACTCTATGACTAATAACTCTATGATATATAAGTATTTATTCGGGTATGTATGTATGTAGAAAAATCTATAACGCTGGATTATCTTTTTTTCACCTATATTGTCTCATTTGATCTCTCGTTTTAAGGTGTTTGACTAAGATTTCGAAGGATATCAGGAGCAGGAAGGAAGAGTCTGAGTCATTATTCTGATACGCTGGAAATGTACATCAGCATCTGCACAGTTTTAACAAATTGCATCACGCATAGCAACAAGTACGCAGCCGTTGTACTTTTTTCCCCGGACTCGCTTTATATTCTATTTTGCTTCTTAAATATCGATTTATACTGTATGTATTTGAACATTTATTCGTCACAAAATGTATAATTTGTTTTTTAAACAACGTTCCATATATTAATCTCCTTAGAGTCTGCCGAACTGCACCTGATATATCTGCGTAACAGACTTTGGACGGAAATCTACAACTTCGTGGCTGTGCTTTCGTTAACGGAGGATCAAAATTTTCCCATTCAAGAAGCCATTCAAAGCGCGTTATAATTGTGCGGGCCTGAAACGGTCCTGGCTTCCATTTGTCTTGCGATAAAGGACTACGACAGATCTGAGAATGAGCGCCATTAGTGCCTTAGCTTTTCTACTGTCCCACGAGATTCAAAAAGATTCCTTGGGAAGAAGCGGTACCTTTCTATTACAAACCGTGCTCAATACTAATGTGGCACATGTCTCGATCGAAAGCAAAAAGTGGTTTGCGAGATATATCGAACGTCAACAAATTATCAATAAGAGACGCGAATGAGCATTCAAGAAAATCAAACGAAAGCGAGAAAGATTTGCGTACGAAAGACGATCAGCTACCAGATCAAGGACAAACTACCATAAGAGGCGAATTATGTGAACTGTTACTGCATCTTTTCATCGCTCATAGTTACACGAAATCCAAAAAGAGCAGCAAACAATCGGAGGATAAAGATCTTATTGTAGGTGCCCTTACTAATGTACTATGCGTGTCGAAGAAGGCAAAGCGAGCGGCATACGGGGTAATCTTCCCGAGACCGCGTTGATGATCCTAAAAGAATTGTATGTCGAGCTGAATCTTCAACCGTTTGAGCTTTACAAAAAGCAAGTGGAGAAAAAGGCAGGGAAAGACTTTAATATATGGAATTTCGATCATAATTTCCTGTATGAATTTGTAAAAAACTATCTTATTTTTATTGCACAGACTCATCCTTTGTTGCACGATGTGAATTGTACCTTCATACCTCTGATGAACTTCATGTGCGGAGATGTACGTGTTAAAGAAACCCTGACGAAAGAGGGCTTAGCGGACGTGGTGCACAAGTTATGGGCCTGAATAGCGTTAAATAAAACAGTGTCAACGTCTGCTTTAAAATTGCTAGCGACATTCACAACGAAATGTAACGTTGGTAAGATTACGTTTAAAAACCTACACTTTATTTAATTATGATTAATAACTTTGAGAAAGGTATACAATTTCTCTGTTGAACATATATAATATGCAATCTTTTTAAATTGCGTTGTAATTTTTTAGCCGCACAGTCTTTAACATTAACGACGATATTACCGGGAAGTGGATTATAAGGAAAACGCCAAATACGCTCGCGCTGATACATGTCATCATACAAGTAACGTGCAAAGAAATTGAAAAGGCCGGTCAAATTTTCGATAATCACAAGATGCACTTCGCCTTCCACATTCTGCGAAATGCGGTGCACGTTCACGAGTGTAGAGTCTGCATTTCGAAGGTAATTAAATCATTTTGTTATTATTATTATTATTATTATTACAGAATAGTCTGAAAGTAATGAGACTTAGACTGCAATTTCCAAACTGATTAATTAATTACGAATTAATTGTTCATTTTATAGAGTAATTAATTTTACAATTAAAATGGGCAGTTTTATTTCTTCTTTTGTAACAACATCTTTCAGACTATACCCTTTTCACCCAAACGAATGGCGCCATCTCTCGGTTTTTACTAAACACTATTGTTTGATACTTCTGATTCTATCTTCATCATTGTTTTAACAAAACACAATTAGTATTAAACGACAATTGTATCAGCGTGCATTTGTGACGCATAAAAAATATGTCTACGATTCCCGTTTTTAATCCAAGCCTGCATGTGTATCTCAAAGACGTAGCAGGGAACATGATACGGAGCGTTAGAGGATATAACATTGCTATAAATGTACAAGGTACATATAAATATTAAGAAATATATCATACAATATATAATACAATGTTTTGTTACATTAGATCAGAGTTTGATCGAGGTCTGCCTGCCTGATACAGAGGCCTGCATGAGCAGTACAACTGACTGTGAGCACAGTCCTTTTCTCGACAACTCAGAAGAAAATGAGGATAATCAACAAGCTGCTACTGTTCAACCTTCGACTTTATCTACTGTTCTTCCACCTGAAGGCAATTCACAACCGAAGAAAAGCAAAACCCAAACTGCTTCAAATGGTGAAAATCAGTTTATTGCTATCATTATTACTACCTATATTATATCAATTAAAACATATATTTTGTCATGTTGCATTTACTGATAACATTTTTGTTTTGCAGTTGCAATATGGACAGATCAGTTGGTTGTAAGAAGCCTCATACACTTCTGGTCTGCGAATCAAGAATTGTTCGCAAACACTTCAATGAAAAACGATGATGTATGGAAAATAGTTGCCGAGGAACTAAATACACTTAAAAAGACACATTATTTTTTAGATTAGTGTAAAAATAAAATGAAAGAGTTAAAGCGAAAATACACTGAAACCAAAGACAACAATATGCAGTCCGGTGCAGAGGCCAAGACATGTCCATTTTATGAAGAATTAGATGAAATTTTAGGCAAAAAGCCATGCGTCAAGCCCGTTGCACTGGCCTCCAACAGGCGTCCCGTTCTGGATAAAATGTGCACGGATGTAGACTGTAAAGAAGAACCTGAGAAAAAGAAGAAGAAAAGTAAATCCGACGTTCTCGATGAAATTAGAGAGTGGAGGGTGGAGTCGATGGAATATCGAAGAACCACTGATGCCGAGAAGCAGAAACAGCGCGAGGAGCAACTTGAAATTGCACGGAAGAGTATCGAGTCTATGGATGCTCGCATGGGTCAGTTAATTGATGTCTTGAAGAAAAATTAAAGGTATCCCAGATAGCACAACGCAACTAATTATACAATTTAAATAGTTCATTTGCAGTATTAGCTGAGATTATTCACTATAAATTTTTTCACTATAAATTCTTTTGAATATATAAGTTGTAGATTTTTTTTAAACGTCGTATAAATAATGGCTACTCTTTTACAGTTATTCCTTTGGCTCTGGACGCATAGTATATAACAAGTTCAAGTCCGTGGTATCGTACGTGATTGATGATCTACCATTGTTCGATAAGAATGCGGTGGTTACTGTACCGAAGTTGTCGGTGTATGATTCACTTGACGAGGAAGTAATATAGAGCTATCTGGAATTCTCGCTCGCCTCGATGAAGGAAGGCGCCTGCAGTGAGCAGTCCAGCCGTATGACGGCCATGGACAACGCCACCAAGAACGCCGGAGAGATGATCGACAAACTCACTCTCACGTTCAACCGCACTCAACGTATAACGTTGTAACTTTATAACGTTTGTATTATATATTAAGTATCAAAATTGAATTTCTATCAGTTCGGATATCAGCGAAGCATGTAACAACATGATCTTTTAATCTAGTTATAAAAGATTACAGATTCATCAATTTAGGAAGGTGTGGTATCTCTTTCTTTTCTTACTTTTTAATATAAAATAGTTGTTGTAGGTCAGACACAATCTTGTGATCGCGTAATAAAAGGAAGAGAGAAAGGAAGGAGATTCTATAATTGCAATGTGTGTTTGCAGTACCGTAAGAATTTTAAAGATAATTTAAAGTGTATGAAATAACGTGGCCTTTAGAGTACTAAATAAGACGATTACTTTTTATCACAGTTTAACTACAACCTTGTTTATGTACTTCTAGCTTGTATATAGAACGATATTTCGTGAATGATGGATGCATTTTGTAATCAAATGCAGAAATATTTCGGTTTCTGCCATGTCGCATGACGTACGTAATAATACAATTTTGCAAAAACAATTTTCGAAGTTAGAGTTTCTTGTTGCTAGTTTGTAGTCTTAACACGTGTAATAATGATTATCGACTCGAGCGGTATTTTTGAGTTGCACCGGACATTTTGTAAAGGAGAAATTTTTAAAAACCATGAAAGCATCGCACATACAATTTTAATTTCGTAAATGCACAATCCGAATTTAGTTAAATATTTTGTCGCGCTAGTTTCTTTTTATTATAATGTAAATCGCTTCACTATCATTAGTTAAATCATTAAAAGTTAAATGTTAAGATATTGCAGCATTTCAGTTGATTATATTTATATATAACTTAAGTTACGTTGTCACATATAAACACACGTTATTTCAGTGCGATTAGCTTATATGATTTAAATAATACATATTAAACAGTGTTTTATATGGTTTTTCAATTTCTGCTATTAGATATCACTATAAATACAGCTTTGGTGATTACTCATCTATTAACGCTTACGAATGATTTATTAATGTTCAGCTCGAAAGTTTTGCTAATTAGCGTTCTCATTATTATGTAA
>NW_020221494.1:0-1444 GCF_003070985.1 Temnothorax curvispinosus
GACCTTCCCGTAGCGTCGATCGTACGCGTCGTCGGTCGCGAGCGAGCTGCGGTGTGTAACGTGGTGCGCGGTGGTGTAACGATATCGTCGTCGTCTTCCGAACTATTGAACGAAGGAGACACGGTGTTTGCGAATATCGGTACGAACAACGATTTCTCGTACGTGGACGACCCGACATGGCCGCTTCGCGCGAAAAATGCGGGTTACGCGTCGTCCAACATGGTGTACGCGACGCTTGCGGAGACTGGACGCGCAACCCGCGCGCGAGGCCGGTGTTTGAGACATCGTTTACATCGAAGGCCGCTGAGTATCGTGCTTTGCTTTTCTTGATAAATACGCAACGCTTCATATTTGTTTGACGTGAGTATGTGCGCTCGCGACGGCGCGCGCCCGGTCGACGTTGTTTCGTCGAAAAACTCGCGTGGTTTTTGTCACGTTCGTCGCATGTTTTTGTCCGCGCGTACGTAGTACGTCGGCAAGTACGCCGCGCCCCGCGCCCCGTACCTCGCGTTCGGCCGCGCGATGGACGGTAAGAGATGGGGTGGGTTGGGGAACAGTTCTCCGCAGGACACCGCGCGCGACGGCCGTGACGTCGCGCGGCGACGTGGCGTTTTCTGACCTTCGGTTAGTTTCGCGCGTACGAGTCGTCGGTCGCGAGCGAACGTGCGGTGGTAACGATATCGTCGTCGTCTCTCGTGAACGAAGGTACGGAGAAGACACGGTGTTCGCGAGTACGTTCGACGATCTCGTCGTCTAGCATGGTGTACGCGACGGTTGCGGAGCCTGCGTTTTCTCGTCGCCGGCCGTGTTTCGCGCCGGACGGTGGACGTTCTGGACGCGCGCGCCGCGTGCGAGGCCGGTGTTCGCGCGCGAGACACGTTTACATCCAAGTAGACCGCGGAGGCTGCCGAGTCGCGTACTTCGCCTCTCCTGTAAGTACGCAACGCTTCATGTTAGTTTAACGCAAGTATACGTGCGCTCGCGACGGCACGCGCCTGGTCAACGTCGTGCTGTCAAGAAGCTCGCGCAATTTTCGTCGCGAGCGCGATATTGCAGCCGTCAGCTGCGTTCGGAGCAGCCCCGACGGAGCAGCGACAGCAGCCGGTGATCACGAACGACGTGATCATCGACAAGCCGTTGATAAAGGCCAAGAAGGCGACCAAGAAGCGGGCGGCGAGAAGAGGTCTCGCGGCGAGCATGGAAGAGGGCGGTGAGTCCACCGAGCGGGCAGCGGTTGAAGGCGCGCGAGAAGCGAAGCGACAGGCAACCATGTAAATTTCCCTTTCCGAAATAAAAACATTTAGTAGCATTAAGTTTCGTTTGCAAATTAGCGTTAAGTTCAATATATAATGGTTAGTTCGTAATTAATAACCCTAATGAAAATATTCATTGACATATGTTCTATGATTTGATTTCCGTTAAAGTACAAATTATAAAATTTATT
>NW_020221495.1:0-280 GCF_003070985.1 Temnothorax curvispinosus
GGGAGATAACGCGAGCGTGCCGTGTGACGTCGCGCGGAATCCGCGGCGCGGCGAAACGCGAACGCGGGTCCCCTCGCCCCGCGGCGCCCGAAAACGCGAACGCTCCGCGGCGCGGCGGAAACGCGGACCCCCTCGCCCCGCGGCGCGGCGGAAACGCGGTCGCTCCACGGCGCCGGAAAACGCGGACCCCCCTCGCCTCGCGGCGCCGAAAATCGCGGACCCCCTCGCCTCGTGGCGCCGGAAAACGCGGTTCCCCCCTTCCCCTCCCCCGCGGTGCCCG
>NW_020221495.1:380-27002 GCF_003070985.1 Temnothorax curvispinosus
CCCCCTCCCCTCACCCCCCGTCATTGCTCCATAGTTAGAACAAACGTAGCTTACTTACTAATAGGGCCATGCGATGATCACGCGAGAAGCACGCTTCTCGAAGCTTCGTTTGCGCGACGAAACGAAAAACAAATAGACGATCGAACTCGTTCTCGAACACAGGTGGACAGCCGGAAGCTTCCGAGGGCGGACGGTCGACGGGCGGGTCACGCTGGAGCCCACAGCCGGAAAATCAGCTGGCCTGTCAAGGCACGTCACCAGCCGCGCGAGAGCACTGCAGCCCGAATACGGAGGACCCGAAAAGGGGGTCGCCCCGACGAAGGTTCCCGTCAAGGAACGGGGCCACCACCGGTGTACCGTCACCGGTCGACGAGCCATGGCCCGGCCAGCCTGGCCGTCGAGAAACCGGGCGATGAGTCGCGGCCTGGACAGCCGGTCTCACGTAGGCGGGTTTTAAATCTACCGCCGGCGGATGGGAGCAGTGAGAAGGGGCGCCCTAGTAAGGCGCGACGGTCGCCTAGGAGGATCGGTAGCGTGCCAGGGCGCAGCACCTGATAGGGTTAGGGATACGGGCGCGCGCGCGCGCGGGGGCTCAGCGTGGTCCCGCCGGGCCGAAGGAACGCCACTGTCGTGCGAGCCGCCATCCAGGTACCATCCAGCCCTGCGAGCCGAACGACGAGCTGCCGGAACGAGGGATTAATTGTAAGGCCACTGCTCAGCCTCCTCAAAGTAAGATCGTTGTAATACTAAGGCCCTCCCGGGAGTCGCGTTGTGCCGCGAAAATCGATGAAATCCGCCGTAACTTGAATAATACCGAGTACCATATCGCGGGAGGGCCCGTACGAAAAAGTGGTCGCGAGTGCCCGTCCCGGGGATGCGAACGTACGGTCGCCGACAGTCCGCGTGCGTGTAATTTTGTTGCGTGTAATCTCGTAATCGTCGTTTGCTTAACCGTGCCGTAGTTTCGGGAGGTTGCTCTCGCGCGTGTGAAAGTCTCGTGGTCATCCTTTCCGGTTAAGTTCGCGCTAATTATAAGTGGATGTCCGTGCGTTTCATCGGGATTAATGGCTTACGGTTGTGTCGCGTTTACGGGTGAGTCCATTTGTGCGTCTCGTGGGGAGTGAAAATCCCCTGCTCTGTCGCGGTAGATTGTAAGGAAATTGCGTTAGTTATAAAAGCGGGACCTCGTGCGCTTGTTAGAAGTAAATGTTTTCGGGTATTTCGCGTTTGACCGTCCGGGTAGAATTCGCTGCAACTTATGTCGGGGAATGGTCTTGTACGAATTCGACCGGGATTGCTGTGCAGTTCAGCGACGGAATGAGTATCGCGCTCGTGGGGTGACACGTGGTGCGTGCCCGGATTCTGCTTGTTTGCCGTGGAACACTCCTACCTTCTTCCACTTGTTATCTGCCTTAATTAAAATATATTTTTATGTTTCTTGTTACTCGGATGTGTTGATTGCGCTACGCTTCCTCTCCTCTTCCAACCGCGATTAATCGAAGAAGCCCACGCCTGAGAAAACTGCGATCTCGTACATCGTGGTGTGAGGAATCGCACCTGGCGCCCAACATTTACAAAAACTATTCAGTCGAGCTACCACCTGGGATTCGGAGAAAAGTATCGCGATTTAGAAAGAAATCTTTAGTGAATAAAAGCGACGGCGCGCTCCTCCACGGCTGGCGAGACCGTGAGGACATCGTCGTTGTCGTCACAACGTTAATTTAATGTTCCTTGCTTACTAGGTTATATGCAGAATGTAAATATGCTTAAATCTAAAATTTTTATTTCTAAGTTTTGAGATGCACTTACATTGTAGTTGTTCCTGCATATTATTTCTGCATTGTTTTTACTCCACCAACTTACAGTATGTTACGTTCTGCGAACTCCATGATTTCTTTTTTTTGCAAAAATTTTTTATAAGCCTAAGATAACCCTTGAGATTAGGATAAGTAAATTGAGCACGGACGATTATCGATAGGCGAGTGAGTTTCGATCTCCTCACATCTTCCTGTTTTTTTTTCTACATAACCAAACTACCTATTTGCTTATGCGACTAAAAGCGACCTTCAAATGACGAATTACCAACAGACGTAGACGGGGCATACGTAATCGGGTTTTTGTCAGTTTTGTCTGGTCCATAACTAGAAACCTGGCAACATGACGTGCTAAAGGGGCCTTAATCCCAGATAGAGTTTGATGAAGATCTTTATTGCATCGAGCGAGCAATCTAAACTTACTCGCACGATGTTTCCGACAAACAGAAACAAGGCCTAAGACGTGCTTGTAAATACACGTGGCAAAGGTTTCTGTTTGCATTGAACCTACAATTAAGATTAAGGGGTATGCGTCGTCTGTTAACACAAAATCAGGGTCGCAAGATAAATCAGGGACCCAGAGCTCTAATAAAAGAGAAATCGGCGATAATCGAAAAACAAGATGAGTCACTGGAAGAAGCGATGGGTTCCACCCCCAATAAGACAGAAACAAGGCCTAAGACGTGCTTATAAATACACGTGGCAAAGGTTTCTGTTTGCATTAAACCTACAATTAAGATTAAGAGGTATGCGTCATCTGTTAACACAAAATCAGGGTCGCAAGATAAATCAGAAACCCAGAGCTCTAATAAAAGAGAAATCGGCGATAATCGAAAAACAAGATGAGTCACTGGAAAAAGCGATGGGTTCCACCTCCAATAAGACAGTGGCCCACCAATAAACAACCGTAAAAATCGATAACCATATCTAGTTCCCCAGGATAAGCAAAAATTTAAAAATTCATCTTTTCAGTGAAAAACACCTCGCCAACGAGAAATCCTCGAAACAAAAACTAGACACATCCCACAATAAAAAAAATCCATCCTTTTCATTTCTTGAACTTCCCTATATAAACCCCGACATTACGAGACTCGCTTTCTTCAGTTCAGTATTTCGTCTTTGACTTGCAATTCAAAATTAGAATCTCTCAACCTTCAGTTCAGTACTCTGTCTTCGAGTTGCGATTCAGAATTAGAATCTCTCAAGCTTCAGTTCGATATTCCGTCTTTTAGTTGCAATTCGGAATTAAAATCTGTGCACAAAATTCAACAGCATCCATATCAAGAGCTCCGCTCTGACTCATCCGAGCTCAGGCGCACAAGGCACGAGTGCTCAATAAGTCATCAATTAGTAAGTCTCGTATTTCTTTTCTCCTTTTCCAGGTTATCGTTTCCCTTTTCTATCCCTTTATTTTAAAAGTGGTCTATTGACTATCGAATTCCCGGGAGTTTATTGGGCACAAGTTTATTACTATCGCGGGTTTGGGTCGATCGGCGTAGGCATTGGATTTGCGGCAGTCGTTGGCGTTGTCGCGGGTCTGGCTGACTTATCGGCCTCTGACTCCCGGCGTCTTCGTTGCTGTCGCGGATTTGGCCGGTTCGCTGTCACCTTGAACTCGTGGTGAATTCATTTACTATCACGGGTTTGGATCGATCGGCGTAGGCATTAGATTCGCGGCGGTTGTTGGCGTTGTCGCGGGTCTGGCTGACTTGTCGGCCTTTGACTCCCGGTGTCTTCGTCATTGTCGCAGAGTCGGCCGGTTCGCTGTCACTTTAAGCTAGTAACAATTTCCTTTTTTTTAATACTTCCGAGGGGGTCTGAAGAAAATTGACTATTGCACAAGCAAAATTATTTTAGTGGACCCGGAAGTTCCACCCCCTTGAAGGCGGAATCTCCGCACGATCCTCAAACGAAAAAATAATCGTTGGAACCAGCAAACATGAAGAAATTTTAAGAAACTAGTATCAAAGTTTCTCCGTCACGAACGGGAGAACGCCGGTCCTCCGCGACTCGGAACTCCATCGCTTCCACCCGTTCAGCCGGAGGAACCACCTTCCCCACCTCTTAACTCGCCTTTTCGTCCCCTTTTCTACCGCGTGATTCCTGACACCCCCGATTCCTCGCCCTTGCTCGAACCCTCCTATTCTCCCGTTTGTCCCGGAGAAGTTCCCGACTCCGCCTCCCCTGCGCCTTCCGTCCACTTAATCCTATAGTTAAGTTGTAACCGAACGATACATAATCGGGCTACGAGACACGCTATTTTGTCCTCTAAGTCATCGGTCGCCACTCGGTTTAGCCTATTTCTACCGAGAAGGTAAGTATTTGTTGCAAGATGGTTAATCAATTTGTTTAAACATTCCTCTTTATGCAACACGTGCATGGAAAGTGCCCCATTATGCACGCTACGCGTGCGTGATAGACCACTTTCCAGACACTTGCAACATAAAATAGGGAGTGTAAGCCGTGTGTAAAGATGAAAATTCCCGGGTGCGGGAATTTTCATCTTTACCTCGCCTTCGGCTCGTGCGTAAACTCCGCACCCGGGAATTTTCATCTTACCTCACTTGTTACACAAATAACTATTTTAGGTTCCCGCCACGGGTGCCTCACCGCCGTCGCCCAGCCTCGGATCCCAGCCGTTTCTCGCCGGCCAAGGTCAACCAGGGACCACAATGGGTGACCACCGCTTGATCAGGTAAGAATGACTATCACGTGTCACCGTAATTAATTAATCCTTCTTTATTTTCAGATTTCCGCCACGGGTGCTCGATCTCCGGCGCCTACTCTTGAATCACCGATATCTATCATCAGCCTAAATCAACGTGGGACCAAGATGGCTTACCACCGCTTGATCGGGTAAGTCACAGTATCAATGGTTAATTGACTTAATTAATTCTTCTTATTTTCAGGTTTGCTCTACGGGTGCTTCATCTGTGTCGCCTACCCATGGAGCACCGCTGCTGCACACCGACCGGGATCAACGCGTACACAAGATGGCTGACCACCGTAAGTATAGATAACGTGGTAAATTACCTTAATTAATACTGCTTCTTTTCAGGTTTCCGCCACGGGGCCCTCATCTGCATCTCCCACTGTTGAAGCACCGATGATAATCTCCGACCCGGATCGACGCCTTCGCAAGATGGCTGACCTCCGCTTGATCAGGTACGTAGAAGGTAAGTAATCGATAACTTTGTTGATATTTTCACAAATGATTGTTCCATTTATTTATAACTATTGTTTCACAAAGATGGTTGTTCACAAAATTTTGTTCCGCGCAAGATGGCGGTCGCACGTTTCGCAAAGTGCGAAGTTTCCGTTTTCGGTACACAATGACCGTTCGTCTTTCGTATCGACGACTTGTAACGCGTTGCGCGGGCATTCCCGTTTGTTCCGGACGCTGTGGTAATCGAATTTCGTAATTCGGAACGTAATCGCGATAATTACTGCGACACGCCGAGATATACGCGCGAGACGGGTGTTATCTTTACGAGCGCCCACGAGAGACTGCCTCGAGGAATATTCCTCTCTGTGGCTCCCTACCTGTGATATTTTATCCCTACCATGGGGTCACGGCCGTTTTCTCTTCGCGGTACTTTTCCACGCTACGCAGTTACAATAGATGTTTACGACTTCTGGCCGTGCCAGATGTTCGCGGCGGAAATTTCCACTCACAGTACCCTATTTGCAACGCGCTTAAACGGCTCCCGGATAGTGGTTTTCCACCACTCTCAATTTTTTACTTTTAACGGCGCCGACCCGTGCGCACGTCCTCTCTTACGTCCCTATAGAGAATTCCGGACCGACTTCTCGAAGAAGATTTCCAGGTCGTTTTCGCGATACCCGCCGTTGACGGCGACCATCGGTGCTCGCTTCCACGGTCCCTAACAACGATATTCCGGACTTAGTTCTCGCAGCCGACGTCCGGGTCTCGACTTCGCGGACCGTCCCCGGGTGATTGGATTTCGACGGCGACCTGTTCCACGGGTGTACCAGGTCTCACTCTCGAGGCACCGTGTGTTTTTTCCCGTTGATGACGCCTGGTTTGCTATCTCGTCACCCAGTGATCGGATTGCGGCGCTCTTTGGGTGTGCCCCTATCTCGCGACCCTGTGATTCGGCACAGGTGGTTTTCCTCCGCGCACCGCGCACGGTAGTGGTACTCGGTGACCGTGGTTCGCTATCTCGGGCCCCAGTGCCCGGATCGCAGCGATTTTCGCGTGTGCCCCTATTTGGGGACCTCGTGAGTCGGCACAGGTGGTTCTTTAGTCGCGCACCCCACGCGTTTTGATACTTCGTGTCCGCGCTTCCCTAAGTCGTTGCCCGATTCGATGGACTTCGCGATTTGTGCAAATTCGGGTCTGGGCATCCCCGGTCTGAAGATTGTGCGTGACTCGATTTTTTTGCTAACCTGCGCGGTATCGCGATCCACGCGCAAATAATTCAATACTACTTCTGGTCGGGCCGGGCACTGTTGTGCCGGAAAACAAAATAAAATTCGTATAGATCGGCCAGAGAAATGAAATAGGTATACTTATTCCCTATGTGAGCCGCTGCTCGGCGACCGCTGTCGCGTTACTTAACCCTAACTTACTCGCTATGGCATCGTACGTGGCTCGTCGATGATGTAACCCCGCGCTTTCCCTCCCGGGATGCGGGGTTTTCGTCTCCGTCCCGTCGCTCGGTTGGTCGACACGACGCATGCGGTTGCAAGGTTAATTACCGACATTTAGCCGGTTAAAACCATACAAGTTTTAATTGGCTTTACGGAATTACAAAAACCTTTAATAAAGTACGCACAAAAATGTAGAGAGCTAGGGTCAATTTTACATCAAAAATAAAAAAAAATTAAAAATTTAGGCACATAGAGCTGTCACTGACAACAATATTTGCTTATACAAAAATACTGCAATTTATATATGTATACAAAATGAGATACAAGCCCTCTAGGGAAAACATTTAAGAACAATATCGTGCAATTAGAACTGATTAAAAGCCTAGAAAAAAAGTTGCATGCTTTTAACTTTTATATGTGCAAAAGCATATGCAGGTTGATAGGATAAGCAGTATTGCGTGTAGCGAGAGATGACGCAGCGATCGGACAAGGACAGATTACTATAGTTAGACAAGGACAGATATAGATATATAACATAGAAAACAGGATTAGAAATGTTGACATTATCGACATCAAAGAAGTTCGGTCTTTGCTATAGGATCCCCTTAAGTCCCGTATACGAAAGATCGTATTCCCCGGTTTTTCGTAAGGAACTTTTTCTTCAGCGGTCTCTGTTACATCGACCGTAGAGTCAATCGAGGAGGTATCGCATTCTCCTGCCCCGCGGAGCCGGGATCGTCTGGCTGAGGTCTTGGAACCTCCCAGAATTCCGTCCCCCACATATCCCTCGATTCCCGAGGAATGCACCCGAGAGCTTCCTCTTCACCACTTTTTCAGGGATCTCTCAGCTTATTTCCTCCAATTTACAGGTCCTCTTCAGTGTTGCCAACTTAGTATAATTATACCAGATCTAGTATAATTAAAAACCATTTAGTTTCCAAAAATTATGTTTTAGTATCTAGTATAAAATCTGGTATATTTGGACTGCGTTCGGGGAGTGCACTATTAGCGCTATTGCATCATTCTATCTTTATCGCTCATCAGGTATAAAATAAGGATAGAATAAGCAAATAGCGCTAATTGCGCGCTCCCCGAATCCAGCCTTGCTTTGTGAAACAGTATAATTTTAGTAGCAAATTCAATTATAATTTTTGTACAAAAAATGCGTCAATAAGTTAAAAAAATGCCAACAAGATCACGTGTCACGTGACAATAGTTCAGGACTACGTTCCAAAATTCTACCTTAGTAACTAAAATCTATGTTCAAGTCACGTATTTAGTTACCGATTGAGGTTGAATTTTGGAACGCAGCCCTGATTGATACCAGCCAATCAGAGCCATCAGAGGGCGTTGTCACGTGACTTCTTGGCGCCTGTCTTGAGACTCTTTAGGTTATTAGTGTTATCACATATCAGTACATGCAGTTATCAAATGTTAAGCAAAGCTGTTTATAAATTAATTAGTTGCATAGGAAGAAAGAAGTTAGTTAAAGTCATTATTATCATTATAGTCTGTCATCATAAAATTTTATTTTGTCACAGCAGTAAGTAAATGAAATAACTTCTGAGCCAAAATGTACGCAGGGATTTGATTGTATATCAATGTAATGTTATTTTTAGATGACTAAACCGCAATATACCCAAAAGTTTCGTCATGAGTGGCTTTAGGATCCTTTTTTAAAAGATTGGTTGATAGCAGTAGAATCAACAGGAGCACTGCTGTCTAAATGTAAAATGTGTTATAAAATATTGAATAATCACTATGGCTTATTTAAAAAACATACAGCATCAAAGAAACATCAGGAGATGAAAAAAATTATTGTTGGTTCTACACAACCTAAAATAAAAGAAAAGGTAAAGGAAAATCATGACAAGAAAGTAGCAGAGGCTGGACTTGCTTTGCTTATAACAAATCATACATCAATTAATCAAATTGATCACTGAAGTAATTTGTGCAAGAACGTATTCAAGAATTGTCCTGCAGAATTCGGTTTACAAATACATCGGACAAAATGCACAAACATAATAAAAAATGTATTAGCGCCCTTTTTTAAAGAGGACTTAAGACATGACATTGGAAACTCGTCATCTAGTATACTTATTGACGAATCAACTGATATATCCGTAAAGAAGTTTTTGAGTATTGTTATCATTTATTTCAGTCAAAAATCTAATCGTGTAGTAACAACCTATTTTGATTTCTCAAATTTCTCAGCCACGTCAATTGTTGAAACTATAAAAAAAATTCTTAGAGAATATAAGTTAAATTTAAATAACCTTATTGGAATTGGGACAGATAATGCATCAGTTATGGTAGGAGTAAATAACGGAGTATATGCTCAATTAAAAACGGAAATTCCACATTTAATATTAGTAAAATGTGTATGCCATTCTGTTCAGCTTGCAGCATCTCATTAGGGAAACTTATGATTGGTTTTCGAGATCTACATCAAGAAAAAAATATTATGAAAATTTATATAAAACTTTAAATGATGGGCCACAACCTCTAAAAATTGTTCAGTCATGTCAAACAAGATGGTTATCAATTGACCCAGCAGTAGCGAGAATTGTAAATCAGTGGATAGAATTGAAACTATTATTCGAAATTGCTCGATATAATGAAAGGTGTTATACTGCAGAAACTTTGTATAATCTTTACAAGGATGATAAAAACTATATTTATGTTTTTTAAAAATAATTTTAAATGATGTTCATTGAGTAAATAAATTATTTGAAAGTAATGATGTTGATCCGTTAAAATTACTTAATGAACTAACGTTATTAATAGAGTCACTTATTAATAAGATAACAACTCCTAGACAAAAACAGATTGATATTTTTAAAAATAACTTTTTATCATACCCTGATAGAAATTGTTATTTAGGCTGCTTATGTGAAAACTCAATTCAAACAATGAAAGGCAAAGGGAAATTATCATTAAAAGAAGAAAAGTTACTTAGGAAAAGGATGGTCAATTTTGTTGTTTCTTTAATAAATGAGTTAAAGCAAAGATTATATATATACCAGAAAATATAGCTGTACTTAAGGTGGTTGAGCTAGTACCATATAAGTCAATATAAGGCCTAAATTTTATTTTAAGAAAAACCATTTTTATGGATATATTCTAGACACTTGTATAATTACTGGTTTTATAATGTAACTTTTCATTCGATTATGTATCAATTTATCTACTGATAAATGTAAACAGTTCAAGATTTGACTTCAATTGACATTCGTACAAGAGAAATGTTGCATTGCATCTCTTCGCTGTAGGCAGCTATCGTGCCAGTGCCATGTGTTTGAGTGAGGTTATGTATTGTTTATGTTGAAAAATAATGCAAGGTAACAAACAATTTCGATAACGAAAGATTTGCTTGCAAAAGAATAGTGCTGTGAAAAGAAAAACACTACACGGCGCGGCGTTGCCACATATTCACGTCGCGTACAGTTGATCGAAAGGCCGACAAGAAACGCGACAATTCATCAACTTTTGATTGAATTTGTGGCCTTATTACACGTCAACGTCGTTTTGTTTTATACTCAACAAGTGCTAGAAAAATCAAATAATGTTATTTTCAGTTTTTTGAACTTGTTTCTTTACAGACAGTGAGTGAAATTCTCGAAAAATGTATGTTTCCGATACAACCTATGTTAAAAATGCCAACTTTGAGATGTAATATCTCAAAAACTAGACGTCAGATCTTCTCAAAATTGCAAATTTAAGCGCGCGTATTTAGGTTTTCTTTATAACATATTTTTAATTCGAATTTTTTTCTTTGACATGCTCTGATGGCCCAATCACCTTAAAATGATTTCTAATATTAGTGTAGATAAATCATTATCTCATAATCGTCCATCTTTGGTCGAGCTTTTAAAACACTTTTCTTATAACGATGAGAAAATCGACAAAATGTTAGACTCATGGAACAAAATACATCTTATAAAATGGAATAACACTACAGAGACAAAAACATTTTGGTATGAAGTTATTTTATATAAAAATGCTGCAGGCCAAAATCTATTTTATGATTTGGCTATGTTTGCTTTAAAAATGTTAAGTCTACCTCATTCCAATGCAGACGTAGAAAGACTATTTAGTCAACTCAATTTAATAAAAAATAAGTTAAGGAATAGATTGGAGGCAGATACTGTAAAGGATATAATATATATAAGAGCTGCATTAAAACGTTATAATAAATGTTTTAATTTTGACTTACTAAAATATATAATAGATAAAATGAAAACAAATAAAACATATAAAGAAAATGCAATACCTAATTTTTATTTTAATTTTATTTTTGATAACTGTTCTTGAATAAATAAATATTTTATTGTAATGGTTGATATTATTTTCATAAATTAAGTATAAATACTTAAGAAGAATATATAAGAAAAAATATTGTAGAACATAAATATTTAACAAAAATAAATTTATTAATTTATTTGTGTTTCAGAGTACACAGTACACAGTACAGAGTACACAGTCTCCTTCGGAGCTGGTACGCTCTTCTTGAAGAACCGGGAATAGAGGACACTGGATATGGAAATAAATGCGGTGTGACCGTTTAACAGTGTCTTTATTTAACGATCGAGGCAGGCGACGTCTGATCGGCCGTAGAATGGATACGGGTTCACTTCGATAATCTCCTCAAAATATGTGTGGTTTGGACACGTTCCGACGACGAACTGACTTTCGGTATACGCGAGCTCGACTGACGAACTCTCGGGTATTCGCCGATCATTCTGTTTAAATGCCGTTTTGCGTGATCCCCGTGTGAGCCTCGCATGCTCGCGTTCTATTTATCTCGAAATATACAATTTCGATCTTCGCAAGGAATTTAGCCGGGCTCGAGGACTCTTCGATTCTCTCGCGTCAGCATAACTTTAATTCATTCCGAAACACACCGCCCGCTTCGAATTTTACATTCGATGATAAGTATTAACTCGCCTTAGGTACAATAAATTATCGCTACATTTCGCTACATTTGGTCGTCATCGACCTCGCCTTCGTTACATGGTTCAGTGTTGACGCCGTCCGCCATGGCGGAACTTTGCGAGAAGTTTATGTCGATCGGAAGAAAACATAATTTTACAATGGGTCGCTTGTATTGAGAACGCGCAGTTTTCACTGTGACTACCTGGGTGAGTCCGTCAACTCCGGGATGACATGCCGTTATGCGGCCGAGCTCCCATCGACACGGGGGTGCAAGCGCGTTTTGCATGAGCACCATTTGGCCGACTTTGGCGGACTCATGTGCTACCCTCCATTTTGGCCTCTGCTACAAAGTAAGCGCATAGTCATTTGACCACGATTTCCAAAATAATTCGGTGATACGTTGGAAGAGCTGCCACCGTGACAATCGTGCCTCATTGAGCTCGAGAACACTGGGTTCCGGGGCGGCGAGAAGGGGGCTTCCGATGAGGAAATGTCCAGATTCTCGGACATTGCCACGATTGGGCGGGAATTCAGACAAGCTTCGATGCGAAACAACACTGTGACGAGCTCCTCGAACGTAAGGGTATATGATCCGATACATCCGCTTTAGGTGATACTTCACGCTGCGTACCGCAGCTTCCCACAGCCCTCCGAAATGCGGAGCGGAGGGCGGTAGGAAGTGCCAGGTAGTGCCTTCGGAGGCCATCTAATTTAAAAAATTCGGATCTTTGGTCGCGACTTTAGCCGCGGTTTTGAGTTTGCGATCGGCGCCCTGGAATGTTGTTCCATTATCGGAGTAAATTGATCTTGGAAATCTGCGACGAGATACGAAGCGGGCAAATGCAGCGAGGAACGCGGGGGTGGAGTAATCGCTGACAAGTTCGAGGTGTATCGCCTTTGTAGTCATACAGATAAACACGGAAATGTAGGTTTTATGGGCCTTATGGCCACGGCCTTTCGCTGTACGTACTAACACGGGACCGGCGAAGTCGACCCCGGTGTGAGCGAATGCTCGGATGGAGCGATTTACGCGAACGCGTGGGAGGTCGCCCATGAGTTCGCTTGGGATGGGCGCTCGTTCTCGAGTACAAACGACGCATTTGTATAAGACGGCGCGGACGAGCAAACGCGCTTGTAATATCCAATACTTTTCGCGAAGCAAGGACAGTGTTAACTGCGATCCGGCATGCAGCGCTCGCAAATGAGTGTCGCGAATGATCAGTTTTACTAATAGGTGATCCCTTAGGACTATCGGGTGACGTGCGTTCTCGTCGATGTCTGCGTGTCGAAGTCGGCCTCCGACACGGATAAGCCGTTGGTCGTCGAGAAACGGATTAAGCGGAAGAAAAGAACTCGATTTTGGGATAGGAACTGCGTTTGTGTGAAGTTATTTTGATCGGGAACATGTCGGCTTGGATTGTCCGTAACCAAAAGTTTTCCGCAGAGTCGATCTCGTAGGATTGTAGGATAACGACGGACGAAGGGGGGGTCGGCTGCGCGGCCCTTTGATAAGCTTGGATGTTCTTGACGAAGCGCTAAATGTAGGCGGTGACTCTTAACAATTTCGACCACGACGAATATCGCGTTGATAGGTCCCAGGATTGAACGACGGTCGACTGTTGTTGTCGTTCTTCGAGCGTGGTACTCGGTTCTAACGAGGGGGCATCATTTGGCCATTGTTCTGGAGTTTTGGTCATCCAGGAGGGACCTGACCACCACAAGTAGTTCGAGGCCAGCTCCGCGGGAGAGATCAGAGATCCCACGTGACGCGCAGTCGGCAGGATTTTCATCAGTGGACACGTGACGCCAGGGTGTGTTCGAGAGCCTCGCTTGAATATCCGCGACACGATTCGCCACGAATGTCTTCCAGTGAGCTGGTGAGCGCCTCAGCCAGGCCAGAGCCACTTTGGCGGCGATCCAGCAGTGTTTCGGTACGTTTGGCATATCGAACGACATGCAAACAAATTGGAGGAGTCTGGCGAGCAGCTGAGCCGCACAGAGTTCGAGTCGAGGGACGCTCATTGGTTTTAGCGGAGCGACCTTGGATTTTGCTGCTAGCATTGTCACAGTCACAGTACCGTCCATTGATACAACGCGAAGGTATACTACCGCAGCGTAGGCCTTTGTGGATGCGTCAGAGAATCCATGTAACTCCTTCTGGAGCGCATGATGTCCGCATTGAGTCCAGCGTGGAATAGTTACCCTTTCAAGTTCCGGGAGCTGCTCATAATATCGTCGCCATTGCTCGAGAAGATTGGACGGGACTGGTTCGTCCCAATTACACTTTGACGCCCAAAGTTGTTGCATTAAAATTTTCGCTTGGCCTAGCCAAGAGGATCGGACAGTTTGGCGATAGCGGATAGAATCGTTCGTTTTGTTTCTCCTGGCGCGTTTGACCTGTTCACCTGGAATTGAAATACATCGCGGTCCGGATTCCAAGTAAGGCCGATTTTTATCCTTTCATCCTCGCGTAGTTCTCGACTTTGAGCCAGGCGGTGATTATTAGGGTCGATATCCTTGAGAAGGTCGGACGAATTGCTTGCCCATTTGCGAAGAGTAAATCCGCCTTTGTCAAGGAGAGACACGACTTGGTCTCGAGTTTGCCGAGCGAGGATCTTGTCATCTGCGCCAAACGTAAAATCGTTTATATATCGTTTCCGCATGAGCACGGGAATGACAAGCGGAAATGCGGCTCCGTGGTCGACGACGAGCTGTATCATGACTCTCAGAGCTTGGTTAGGAACAGAGGCGGTACCATATGTAACCGTGCATAAGATATATGTTAATACGGGAGAATCTGGATGTGGCCGCCAGAAAATCCATTGGTAATCACGATCGGGAGGATGGACAATTAAGGATCTGCCGGTACATTTTCGTCATGTCGGCGGAATAAACGTACCGATATAGACGCCACTGTAAAATGACAGAAGCGAGATTTGTTTGGAGCTTGCGGCCAACAAGGAGGTGGTCGTTAAAAGAAGTGCCGTTTGTGGTTGGGCTTGACGCGTTAAACACGACACGAACTCGGATTGTTGCGCTACTCTTCCAGAAAACAGCGTGATGAGGGATGAACACAATCTGCGTCGGATCACTAGGCTTCTCGTTATCTGGAACTCGTTGCATATGCTCAAGATCGGCATATTCCTTGAGGAACGCGTGGTATTCGGCGGCTTTCGTCGGTTCCTGCTTTAGGCGGTTTTCTGCGCGAAGGTAGTTTTGTAGGGCCGAGTTACGAGATTCTCCGATAGAGATGGAAGGCCCGTTTTTAAAGGGTAGTCTGACGACGTAGCGCCCGTCAGGGTTTTGATAGTGCGTGCGTAGGAAATGATCCTCGCACGCTTGGTCTTCCGGAGTTAACTGGGTCGTGTGGGATATCTCCTCCACCTCCCAAAGAGGCGCATGTTGTAATCGAGATCTTCATCTATGGAGGCATGATGTACGTCGATCCGTTGGCCGGGTCGCTCTCCACCCGTTGGTCCGGAAATAATCCATCCCAGAACAGTGTTTTGCGCTATAGGTTTATTCGCGGCGCCCTTCCGGACCCCGTCGAGAATTAACGCGCCGAACGAGTCGGCGCCAATGAGGACGTCGATCGGGTCGGATTCCGCGAAATTCTGATCGACTAGGTTGAGATCCTTTAGGTGTGGCCATTGAATCCGAAAACTGCTACGATTGGGCAAGTACCGCGTTAGTGACTTTAAAACTAATGCGGAAGTGGAATAAGCAGGAGTGTCCGACGCGCTCGGAGTGATCGTGATGAGAGCAGCCTGCCGGACGGAGGTGTGCGTCTCTCCAATGCCGGTCACACTGATCGAGGTGCGAACCTTCGGAAGGCGCAAAGATTGAGCCAAGTTCTGGGTCATAAACGACGCAGCTGATCCTTGATCGATTAAGGCGCGCACGATTTGAAATCGACCCTGGTCGGAATAAACTCTAACTCGAGCGGTTGCAAGGAAAATTGGCTGGGTGGGGGGAATGGATTTGGCGACAACATGAGATACGATATCGACAGTGGAATCTTCGGGCTTTTTTCCAGCGGGCCGATAAACTTTGGCGCGAGTTTTGCGTTAAATGACGCGCTTTTGTCGGGCGGTCCCGCTTCCACACCCATTTTGTGACTCTCGGTCTCCATTCTTGGCGGCGGAGGTTGTAGTGCTTCTCCTGGTGCTGGAACGCGCGCGCCAACTGAATTTTTACGAGATTGTATGTCTCGGTCAGGCGGCGGTGGAGTGCCGACGGCGGGATTGGAGTGTCGCGCGGAGTATCTTCCCCGGAGCGTCGTAATTCGCGGCTGTGATTCAAATACGCGGGCGTGTAACCGGTCGCGTCGTGCGTCGCGGTGTTGTACGCGAACTGGAGCTCGGGCAGGTTTTCGTCCCAGGCTTTATGTCACTTCGCGTATTGCGCGATCATTGTTTTAATTACGCGGTTAGTGCGCTCCACGGGGTTGCAGTGGGGCGCGTATGCCGGGGTGAATCGGTGACTAATCCCGCAATCGTCTAGCAACTTTGCGAGTTGCCTTGATTTCAGCTGGGTGCCATTATCCGACAGGATTTCGTCCGGGCATCCATGACGGAGGATAATGGCCTCAGTGATAGATTTCACGATGGCCGGTGCAGTAGCTCGGCGCAGCAGTCGGAGTTCGACCCATTTCGTGAATCGGTCCTGCATATTTAGGAGCCACACGTGGCCGGCGACGGATCGCGGGAGCGGACCGACGAGGTCAATGGTGACCTGCTGCTATGGGTGATCGAGGGTGGTCGGGTGTAGCTGGCCGGCCGGTTTCTCCTGCGCGACTTTGTGCGCCAGGCATGTCGGGCATTCCCTCACGTACCGGGCGATATCGCGGAACATTCCGGGCCAGTAATAGCGGAGCGCGATTCTCGCGATCGTCTTGGCGATCCCCAAGTGGCCGGCTGTGGGCGCGTGGTGGTAGCGCTCGAGGATCGTGGCGCGCTGGTCCTTCGGGACGTACTCCTTCCATTGTTCGCCCGCCGGAGTGTCCTTAAAGTCCAGGTTGTGGAGCACGTGCTTCCACAGCCGGCCGCGGTCGATTCGGAAGTCGGGTACCTCGTGCGGCGTGGCTTCGGCCGCGCGCCGCATTTACATGTACTACGGACATTTCGGTGCGGTAATGTTGAGGCTCCCTGGTTGCCGGGACAGGCGTCGGCTACCTTGTTGAGGGCCCCCTTTCGGTAATTCACGTCGAAATCGAACTGTTGCAATTGGAACGCCCACCTCCTCAGCCGACCGGACGGCGATTCTATCTTCTGCAGCCATTTTAAGGACTGGTGATCCGTGATCACCGTGAACCGGTATCCTTCGAGGTATCCGCGCATTCGCCCGATGCCCCATATCACCGCTAGGCACTCTAACTCGGTGGCGTTGTAATTGCGCTCGGCGCTATTCAATGTGCGGCTGGCGTACGCGATCACGCGCTCTCCCTCGGGAAAATACTGCGTCAGCACGGCCCCGAAGCTGGTGGTGTTGGCGTCGATCTGCAGGCAGAATTGTCGCGTGAAGTCGGGGCACGCGAGCACCGGGGCTGTCGTCAGGACCCTTTTTAGTGTCTCGAACGCGTCTTGCTCGGTTTCTCCCCAGGTCCACCGCGCCTGTTTGCGGGTCAACGCAGTGAGCGGTGTGGCGAAGGTTGCAAAGTCCTTAACGAACCGGCGGTACCAGGATGCGATCCCCAGGAATTGCCGGACCTGACGTACGTTCTGCGGGGCGGGCCAGTTCGCGACGACGCTGACCTTTTCGGGGTCGGTTCAAATACCGTCGCGGTCGATGATGTGGCCGAGATATTTGATTTGGTTGAGGCAGAATTGGCACTTTTTGGGGTTGATCCGCAGGTTGGCCTCACGGAGCCGGCGGAACACTTCGCGCATGATGCTCAGGTGTTTTTCAAATGTCTCGCTGATGATTACTATGTCATCCAGGTATACGAACACGGCCGGTTCCAACTTGGGGCTCAAGACGGTGTCGAGCAAGCGCTGGAACGTTGCCGGCGCCGAATGTAATCCGAACGGCATTACGGTGAATTGCATCAAGCCCTTGCCCGGGACGGTAAACGCGGTCACGGGTCGGCTCTCCCGTGAGAGCGGCACCTGCCAGTACCCGTTTTTCAAGTCAAGGGTAGTCAGGTATCGGGCCCCCCGGAGCTTATCTAGTGTCGCGGTGATCTGGGGCAGCGGGTAGGCACGGACTAGGGGAATCCGACTGTCTAATTAAAACAAAGCATTGCGATGGCCCTCGCGGGTGTTGACGCAATGTGATTTCTGCCCAGTGCTCTGAATGTCAACGTGAAGAAATTCAAGCAAGCGCGGGTAAACGGCGGGAGTAACTATGACTCTGTTAAGGCGTTTTCCTCTTCTTCTTCTTTTTCCTTGCTCTCTTTTTTGTTGGCTCTTGGAGCTATGTGGTGCATGGTACTGGCATTGGCCCCTGGTTGATCGACCCTAGTGGCTGATCCCGGGGGCTTTTTGCTTTAAACAGATTTTGAGATTTTGGAGAGGTTTGAGCAGCTTTAAGAGCTTTTGGGAGATATAAGATCCGTGGTGCATGGTATGCATTGGCCCCTGGTTGATCGGTCCTAATGGCTGATCCCGGGGGCTTTTTGTTTTAAACAGATTTTGAGATTTTAAAGAGGTTTGAGCCCCTGGTGACCATAGGTCCCGGGGGCTTTTTGCTTTAAGGACAAAGCAATACGCCGCCCCCGTGGACACTGGGCCGTCCCGGGGGCTTTTCGCTTTGAGCGTTTTGTAGGTGAGAGTCATGGTTGCTCGTTCACAAGGGGGCGCAGCCTGTCGTCTGCGCCCCAAGTTTGTCCCACCTCTACGATGGTGTCCGCTGGGTACCCGGCTTACCGGGGAGCTAACAGGGTTCAGGCGACTCGGGAGCATGCCCTGGGCTCTCGGCCGGTCTCGACCGGCGCCAGCGGGTTCATTCCCGTCAGGGCAACAGCGGGAGCATGCCCTGGGCTCTCGGCCAGTCTCGACTGGTGCCAGCGGGTTTCATTCCCGTCAGGGTAATAACGGGAGCATACCCTGGGCTCTCGGCCGGGATACCGGTGCCAGCGGGTTTCATTCCCGTCAGGGCAACATAGCTGGCTGTGGGCTAGCAACCCCTGTCGGCTTACTGGTAAGCGCTGGCAAAAATCAAGACGAAGCGTCGGACGACGGGGAACATGGCCCCATTCCCCTGGAGCACGGCCAGGGGGCTATTCGAAGACAACCAAGGCAAGAAATACAGGTCTGTGAACTATCGCTCCCCTTCAGAAGGGGATGCGAAAATTGCGCCGCAACTGGAGCGGGCGAGTATATGGCTCTCACTGTCAAAGATGAGGCCCGGCATATAGAGGAAGTGCACCCTCACCTGAGCATCAGGTACAAATGCGAACAATGTGGCAAGTCATACGCGTCGTATCGGGCGGCCGCATGCCACCTTCCAAAATGCCCAGCAGCCAGGGCAGGTGATGGGCAGCGAACCGTAGAGCAGGGCCGGTTCGTCTGCCCGGACTGTGACAGGAACTTCACCACACAACGAGGCCTGTCACAGCATCAGAGGCTGGTACACCCAGTGGCAAGAAACCGAGTGAGATCGGGCCAAGCTGCTCCGAAGGTAATGGAGCCGAGGAGAGGTAGAGTTTTCTCTGCTGAAGATGTGAGTAGAATGCTCGAGCTCGAGGTAGAGCTCAAGGATGAGACGAATATAGCAAAGGCTATGGCCTTGCTTATGTCGGAGAAAACCCTGAAACAAATAAGGGACAAGAGAAGTGAGGCGTGCTATAAAAAGTAGAAAAAGCAGCGCCTCGAGAGTCAAGAACCCCTCAGCGAGGAGGACCGACAAGCGGATGGTGCACCGCCAGAGGTCGACGATGTCTTTGTAGATCCGGAGGAGACCGAGGATGTCTTCTTAGATGCGGAGGAGATACCGTGCGATATATATAGCTTTGACAAATCAACGTCAACTGCACACTGGAGGCAAGCCTGCATTGAGGCGGTGCTTAAGGAGCTCAAGAGTAGTGAGCCCAAGGAATCGCTGGAATAACAGCAACACATTATCCAGCTCCTGACGGCAAAAAGTGAAGGTCAGGCAATAACGCAAGAGGAGGTAGACGCAGCCTATGAGATGGCGATCAGTTTGTTCCGTGCTCCGGAGTCGGGGAAAACAGGCGGTAATTCCCGAAGACACCGGAGTCGGAGGAAAGGACTTTCGGGAAGAAGTGAACGCAAAGCCCGAACTTATGCTCGTACACAAGAGTTGTATAGGAACAATTCCGCTATCCTCGCTAAGATGGTAAGAGAGGGTATGGATGTCCAGACGCTGGATTCAGGCGTTTCAGTGAGTCCAACAGTTGAGAGCGTCAAGAAGCTCTACGGAGAGCTATGGGGAAACCCGGGTCGATGTGATATTGGCCGGGAAGAGCGAGAGGCCACGGTGCCGTATAATCCAGCAGAGATTCTGCATCCTATCTCCAAGGAGGAGATTTTGAAGCGTTTCAAGGCTACACGGCTGAGGATGGCAGCCGGGCCTGACGGACTCCGCAAGGGAGATCTGATGAGAAACGAGGGAGGCTATATCCTCCACGCTATTTTTAATGTAATCATGCTGGCATTGAAACAACCGAGCGCGTGGCGCTGCAATAGAACAACACTATTGCTTAAAGAGGGGAAGGATCCCTCAGTAACGGCCAATTACAGGCCGATCACTATCTCCTCAATATTAAGCAGATCATATTGGGGTATCATGGATCAGCGTCTAAGGAATGTGGTTCACCTGAATGCACGGCAAAAAGGCTTTGTGCCGGAGATGGGATGTTATAATAACATCAACTTGCTGAACAAAGTTCTCGCACTAGCAAAGAAAGATAAAGGAATTGTAGCCACTCAGGTGGACATAGCCAAGGCGTTTGATAGCCTCCCGCACCCTGTTATCAGGTACGCCTTACTCGGAAAAGGGTTGCCGGAGGAAGTGGTGGCATGATAATAGATTCGTATAAAGGAGCCAAAACCACCATGAAATGTCGTGACGAAACGTTCGACATTGACTTGAGAAAAGGAGTTAAGCAAGGAGACCCTCTGTCTCCGCTTATTTTCAACGTCTGCATGGATTTGATTATAGACAGACTTGAAAGAATGGAAGGCTTCCAAATCAAGGACGGCCTGAGTATGTCGTGCCTGGCCTTTGCCGACGATATAATACTCATTGCAAACACTAGAAAAGCGGCGAGTCGGCTTATGGATGAGCTCGTCGGCTTCCTTTCACGATGGGGAATGGCACTATCAATTGAGAAGTGCGTTGCTTTTGGTATTGTTACCACCAAAATTAATTAGTATATGGTGGATCCAGAAATACACAGCAATGGCGAGATGATCGCCTATTGCGGCCCTGCTCAGTGAATGCAATACCTAGGCATTCAGGTTACTCCGTGGGAAAGAGTAGTTACCAAGCACGCAATTGCGCGGCTAAGGGACACGCTCCCAAGAATTAAAAGGCTACCCCTGAAGCCACATCAGAAAGTTGAACTTTTGGCGCGGTATGTTTTGCCGCACTTTTTGTATGCCTTCACCGCGGGCACAGTAAGTGCCATAGAATTAAGTGAACTGGACCAAACACTAAGGACGGCTGTGAAAGACTATCTGCACCTTCCAATGTCTACAGCAGATGGTCTGCTATACGCGTCTAAGCGCGATGGCGGCATGGGTTTTTCCAAGCTTGGTATTGTTGTAACGTCCGCAATGTTAAAAGCTGGTTTTCGCTTTCTGAATAACAGCGATCCGGCGATCCAAGCCTTAGTAGTGGCGTCGGGGTTAAAGAACAAATTAAAGCGCTTGGCGCACGTGGCCAAACTGGGCTGGCCCTTAGAGTCGATCAAACAGATCGACGGCTATAAAAATAAGGCCAAAGCGAATGAATGGCACAAATAGGCGGAGTTACCGTCCCAAGGCAAAGGTGTGCCAGCCTATAAAGACGATAAGGTGGGTAATGAATGGTTATACCGGCCTAACCTGTTGAAACCTTCCAGGTATATTACGGCTCTTAAGTTAAGAGCCAATGTCGCGGCAAACAAGGTGTCGCTGAACAGAGCCACTAAGAACAGCGGCGTCATGTGCCGTAAGTGCAAGGCTCAACCCGAGACACTGGGTCATATACTGGGGCAGTGCGTGTACACCAAGTCTGGTCGTATTAAACGCCACAATGATATTCGAGACTTCATAGAGCGCCACGTTTTGGGGCAACGTGGAATGACGATAACGAAAGAAACTCGACTACAGGACCCCCATCTGAGGAATCTCCAACCAGACCTGATCATACAGTATCGGAAAAGGGTCTTTGTGGCTGATGTAACAATCTGCCATGAGGATGGCGATCTCTTAGAGAGAGGCAAGAGGGACAAGCTCGCCAAATATGCGTCTCTCATAGGCCCGCTTAAAGCCCAATTAGGGGCGAAAGACTGTATAATCCTCCCGATAATTATCGGGACAAGAGGAGCAATGCCCAAAGACACTGTTACCTGTCTTCGTAAATTGGGAATCAAAGACAGAGGCTCGCTGAGAACGCTAACACTCCAAGCACTCAGGAGCTCAGTGGAACTCTTCCATATGTTTATGGATTATAACGCGCCTTTGCGCCTCAACAGCAGCGATGCTGCAAATTAAAAACTCTTGGCACTAGCTCACTGATGTAATTTTATACATAAACGACGGTCTGGGACCTGATCCACCCAATATTTTACTTATTTATTTATTTATTCGGGAGCATTCTACACTCTCGATTTTAATCTATGCCGGCACTTTTGCCGTGGACATCAATGATGCGAGTCGCTCGGATGGGCACTGAGCGGCGGCAGAGCCGTGTGACCAAACCACGCCGGCACACGGGCGGACGCCTCCACGTGGCTTTCCGCGGTAACGGCAATACACTAAGCCGGCCAAGTTCCGTTTCCCCAAGTAGGGGACTCTGCTTAAATAATTTTTCCAGCCCGTACGCAAGAATCCCGCGGCAGATCAGTCAGATGGGTTTTCCTCTTGCGGGAGGACTTGCCAAGAGTGCTAGATAGGCCAGTTACTATAAGATAGGTGATAATAAAGAACGAAAGTTATGCTGGATCTCGTATCCTTGTTATTGGGTAACCCGTTGCGCAGATGAACGACCCAATAGTCAACCTGCAGGGTCGCTCGAGCCGGGACCCGTTGTTATCAGGAACCGCACTGCCCCGAAGCGGTAAGACGCGCCAAAAGGACGTGATGCAAATAGCCAAATGCTTTGTCATCTAATTAGTGACGCGCATGAATGGATTAACGAGATTCCCACTGTCCCTATTTACTATCTAGCGAAACCACTGCCAAGGGAACGGGCTTGGAAAAATTAGCGAGGAAAGAAGACCCTGTTGAGCTTGACTCTAGTCTGGCACTGTAAGGCGTCCTTTTCGGTCGCGTCGTTCACCTGGCGGGAATCAATGCAGAACCGCGGTTTGCCGTCTTTTTTCCGCACGATGACGACCGGCGAGCTCCAGGCGCTGTGCGAGGGTTCGATAACCCCGTCGCGGAGCATTTTGTCAACCTCGGCGTCGATGATGGCTTGCATGGCTGGGATACGCGGCCGATATCGTTGTTTAATCGGGCGGTCCGTCTTTACGCGGATTAGCCCAGTCAATAGAGCCCAAAAAAACCGCTGAAATGGAATTAATTCCGAGAAGCGATTTTTTTTCTTTGACTGTTTTGGAGGGTCATGGGTAGTCTAAAACCGGATTTTCGGGATTCTAACCCTGGAGCGTTAGCCGCCATTTTGATTAGAAGGGTGATTTTGTAAATATCTCGCTTATTTTTAACTTTAGAGTGAAAGTGGTAATAACCAAACTTGTAGAAAATTTAATACTCTACAATTTTGGTCCTTATCATTTTTTACCTAGAATCGATATTTTGGGTCTTAGACTCGAAAGTGGGGGGTAAAATTTTATTATTTTTTTTTAATTTTTTAAATAAACGCGCCATAAACTCTACTTCCGTGGTGATGTGGAAAAGATGTTTTTCATTATACCAAGTAAATTCAAAAAATAAAAAAAAATAAAATTTCACCCCCCCCACTTTCGAGTCTAAGACCCAAAATATCGATCCTAGATGAAAAATGATAAAGACCAAAATTGTAGAGTATTAAATTTTGTACAAGTTTGGTTATTACCACTTTTACTTTAAAGTTGAAAATAAGCAAGATATTTACAAAATTACCCTTCTAATCAAAATGGCGGCTAACGATCCAGGGTTAGAATCCCGAAAATCCGGTTTTAGACTATCCATGACCCTCCGAAACAGTAAAAAAAAAAATTGCTTCCCGGAATTAATTCAATTTAAATGTCTCTATTGACTGGGCTAGATGACGTGTTCGGCACGGTCGGTGGGGCCCCGCACGGCTTCGAATTGCGCCAGTTTGTCAGTCAAAAAATGGCGGAGGCGTTTCTCCTCCGGCGGCACGTTCCCTTCGGGCAGGTGCTCTACGGCGGCGGTCCGCGTTTCCGTGCTCGGCGCGATCGGGGACGGTATGGCGAAGTCTAACTTCGTCCATAAGTCGACACCGACAAGTATGTCGTACTCGAGCATCGGCATAATTTGGAATTGATGTTAAAACATCTTTCCTTGCACGGTAATCGGAAACGTCATCAAGCCCGGAACGGCGGTGCTCGACCCGTCGGCGAGGTATACGCGCCCGTCGACCGGTTGAATCGGAAAGTCCCGGGCAAGCCTATCGGCGGTGCGCGCGTTCACGAAGGATGCTTCGGATCCGGTATCTAGGAGGGCGTCGATGGGCTGTTTTGCCACCACGACGGTTAGGAACGGGCGCGGTTTGTATATTATTCGGAGGACCGGGGGGCGGCCGCTTTGTCCCCGGTCCGGGCGGCATTTCCCGGCGGCGGGTGGCAGTCTTTGGTGAAGACGCCATCCCGGCCGCACTGCGAGCAAAACCGGCGCGGCGGTCGTCGGCAATCGAAGCGGGTGTGGCCCCGCTGCTTGCACCGCCAGCAGCATTTGCGACGGTCGTAAGCCGCGGCGGCGACCGCGGGTTTCGGCACTATGGCTTGGCGGGTGCGCGTCTGTTCTTCAATGTGTTCAAATTCTTTCGCCAGGCGCAAAATGTCTCGGGTGCGAGTTACCGTGTCGCGGCGAATGTACATCTGGTATCGTGGGTGCATGTTGTTGTACAGCACCTCGATCTGGTCGTCTTCCGCGAATCCGGTGGCCCGGCGCATTATCGTGAGCATTTCGGTCGCGAATTTCCGGTAGGGCTCGTCCGGTTTCTGCAAGCGTGTCTGTATTTTGCGGACTAGTGTGGCGCGATATCGGCGCGGCAGGTAATATTCGCGGAAGTCGGCGCAAAAGTCCTCCCACCCCTGCCAGTTGGGGCGGTTGTTCCTGCACCAGAGAAGCGCGTCGCCTCGGAGCAATTCGGGTAGCCCCATCAGTAATTGCGCCCCGGAGTAATTATAGGCGTCTTTCAGTTCCTCGAGCCGCTCGATGAAGGTCACCGGGTCTTTCCCGTCAAAGTGGCTCCCCCATTTACGTATCTAATCCATGACCTGGGCGGGTGTCTCGCTGGGGCGATCATTCGCGGTCGGGCGAAAGGGTTCAAACGGCGTCGTCATTGCCGGCGGCGTGTGGAAGGGCAGGTTTGGCGATGGCGGTGGGCGCGTGTCGATCGCCGGTATGCGTAGGTTTTCGGGCGGGTGTACGACAATCGTGGGTGTTGCCGGCGTCGGGCTGCCCCCCGCGACGGTGGATGGCACTGTTTCCGGGTGTTCGATCACGTACGCGCTTAAGCGCTGGCGCAGCTCGTCGACCGAGCCGTCGGGGTCCAGTTCGAGCTTGTCGAGCTCCGCGATAAGCTGGCTTTTCGCCAATTTATATATCCAAGATCTAGGCATGCTGTATCATTGATTACTGTCTCTCCGAACGGATCAAAACGGTCTCTGTTCGGACGCCATGTAACGGCCTAACTTTATCGTCAAACGCGGACTAGTTCGCCGGATCAGGAGTTCGACTGAAAGGCCCAGAGACGATAATCAGTTTGATCGCATACGTAATGATTTATTCAGTATTAGTCTATAAAGCGATGTAAGCGCGGTATTTGGTACAACATCTCCGGAACGGGCGGGGTTAAACGATATGTTGCGGAACACGGTATATTACAACGGCGAGATAGTGCAGGCGCACTCGGCGCCGTGCAGCGAGATAGCGAAAACGCGGTATTACAATAGTGTACGGAACGCGAGATATTACAACGGCAGGATGGTGCAGGCGCAGTCGGCGCGCTGCAGCGTGATAGCGAAACGCGGTATTACAGTAGATTACGGACTTGGTATATTACAACGGCAGGATAGTGCAGGCGCACTCGGCGCGATGCAGCGCGGTAACGCAAACGCGGTATTACAGTAGATTACGGACTCGGTATATTACAACGGATAGGTAGTGCTTGTGCACTCGATAACGAACGCGACATTACTATCGCTTCTAGCGCGCGTGGGGCCGCGTAGTGTATAGCGGAGGATTTCCGGAGCCCCGAGGCGGCGGCAGCAAGAGCCCTCGTTGCGAGGCCGAGCGTGCTCGACCCCGCGTAACCGTGCCGTCGGGGTTGAGGTGATGGAGTGCGGGGACACCTGAGAGCACTCAGTCGAGACTCGGAGCTCCGAACCTCGTCGGTGTGTCGCCCTGGGATTCGTAGGATAGGTTTTCGCCCGGAATAGCGGAATGCTGGAGATCAGACGAAGTGCCTTGCTATCGTCGGAGCGTCAGTTTATACAGCGCTCGGCGCGGTGGGTTCGCTAGAAGGCCGATCGTCAGGCGAGTCGCGCTGTGGTGGAGCGGCGCGACGCCGCGCGCTTGTCCTCGGTGAGGCTCGGCTCCCGTCGGCGTTCGTCGGGAGACACCGGTGCCGCGTTTGTCCCGCGCACACGGTGCATTTGAATGTAATAAAATGTGGGCGCACCGCGCCCTGGTCTTTGCCCGACTGATCGTCGGTCGGGCGGCATCCGGCGGTTGCTGGTCGGGAACGATGCTTGGCGAACGGAGTGCATCGTTACAAGTTGGCAACACTGATCCTCTTCCCCCTAATAGCTTCAACCGGAAATAAGTTGGCGCTGGAAGTTCATATTTTTGAAGTGAAACTTCTTTAGGCACGGTAGTGAGTTCGATTCGCGACACGAAAAAGTGTAACGGAAGTGAAACTTCTTTGGTACGGTAGTAAGTTCGATTGTGCGACACGAAAA
>NW_020221495.1:27012-42569 GCF_003070985.1 Temnothorax curvispinosus
AATAGGCGTACGAAATGAAACTTCTTTGGTACGGTAGTAAGTTCGATTGTGCGACACGAAAAAACGTCACGAAATAGTGTCACGAAAATTCGACCAACAGGCGTACAAAGTGAAACTCTTTTTGGATCGGTAAGTAAATTCGATTTTGCGACTCGACAACGCGTCACGAAAATTCGATCAGGCGTACGGCATTGGCGAGACGGATATAGTGAGAACTGCGTGTAACACTATATTTTCGAGTTGCAGGCGGCTTGGAGTGACTAATTCCGTTGCATTGTTTTTGTATTAATTTCAGAAAAGTTATGGCAAAGCCTTGCCTTCAGAAGTTTCGCTTCTAACGCGCGTGGCGACCACGCGTTCATTTTTTTTAATGAACTATAGCTCAAACGATTGCTCCCTAATTGCTCGCTCAGAATCAACAATTGCTCCACTTTTAAAATTATTATTTTTTGAGATATTTAATAAAAACGAAAAATTTCTAATTTTCATTGAAAAACATTTATAATAACTCTATGCAACTAAATCCGGGATAGAACAATTGCTCCTTCATTGCTCCTTATCGCTCCATCCTTATTTTAATGAGTTATTGCATTCTTTATTGAAAAATTAACAAATTAATTATTTCACAAGTGACGTCGCCGCCACTTATCGACCGCCTATTGTAACTATGGCTCGGCAGCCATTACGGCGGAATATTCAACGTTTATAACTATATATCTCAAAGAGTTTAGTCCACATTTTCTATTGATTTTTGGTAGAATAACTGTTTCTCGCTTGCTCTATTGGGATATTCAATTGCTGCATTCGTATAATTAATTTTTAATGATATTTTAGCAAAAAACCACTCATTTTTGGAATAACATATTTCCTATAGTTTTCTGCAAGCATATCCAACATAAAACGATTGCTCCTTAATTGCTACGCGTTGCTCCATCATTACTTTAATGATTTATTGCATTTTTATTAAAAAATTAACAAATTAAATGCTGAAGCACAGACTTTTGCATAACGCATATAGGTGTCAACCAATCATAATTCTTTATTTTTATTTTGTTGTTTTAGAGCCAATTTCACAAACCACGGTTAGCTTTACCGACGTTTAAAGTTAGCAGGATTGACCAATAGAAATGAATCCAAATTTTGTACCTTACTAATTTGTCGAAAATATTGACATGACTTTGTATTATTTTTGGCTGAGAATATATTTTATTATGTATGACGCTGTGGGACAGATTCGTACACTGACTCGTGGGGCACTTTGATATATATCAATATGTATCTATGTGGTTTATAGTATTAAGTAAAATATTTTCATTTTATTTTAGACGAAAATGGTAAGAACGTACCAAAAAAAACCGATATCTATATTGATTCTCTATATTGATTCTCTATATTGGTCTATATTGATGAAGATACTGTAAACTTGATCTATTTTCTTATAACTTGTAAAAAAATTAATTAAAATATTTAGAAAATATGTATGTTCATAATTATTAATTCTAAGATAAAGTACAAAATGTGTTAATTTTTTTATTTTTGAGAATATTTAATTAGTTTTTTTTTTAAGTTTATTTGATTGATTAAACCTGCAATACTTAAGAAGTTGCAATACTTTAGAAGACTTTAACTATAATTATTTTATATGATAAAATAAATTACTTTTGTGTTCAAATGTTTTTTAAAGATGTGATTTGAGTTATTTTGTATTTCTAATTATTAGACTACTACGTGAGTGATTAAAAAACAGATTTTTGTATTTTTATTTTCAAAATGATTGTTAATTTCGTATAAATAAATCTCTATATACAATAAACATAGCTTGTTTTAATAATAATCCAATTTATTTCTAAATAATATTAATATAGACACTGAAAATCAAAATGCCCCATGCCCGTATCATTATACCCCGCATATGAGGCACATTTATACAAATTTTATTTTTTACAAAAAATGTTATAACATTTCTTATTATTATCTTACAGCAAAAAGGCAATCAAAACACGTAAGTAGAAGAACAAGCCTTTAAATTTAACCTATTACATTTATCTTAATCTATCTGCAAAGTTATTTATTTAATTCTTGAAAAAAAATGTATCAATGTCCCCCACTTCTCCCTACGTGACATCGGTCGCGTTAATTATTTTTGGATTGAAAATGTCGAGAACCGGGGCAACGTTCGTGGTGGACTCCGGTACACAGAGAAATCTTTCAAATACGACGATGAAATATCGGATTCTTTCAATCCGATTACACATACTGCGGCTGACAAGAGTAAGGAGATTTCTTTGGATCCTGCTTTCTTCTTGGAGAACATCTCCATGTCTCCCTTGTACATACAGGAAAAGTGGTTTGTGAACTTAACTAGCATTTTTATCCCTCGCGTCGTTCAGGGCCAGCTCGGTGACGGTTTCAGCTTTTCTTTCTTTGATAACAAGGATAAGATATGCTTTGAGTTTATAACCCTTTTCGGTCACACTGGGTAAAATACACCCCAGCGTTTTTTGATTTTGAAAACGACCCAGTAAACCAATGGAAATGGGCCTTGTGCCGCCATCTACAGATAGTTGGGACCTTCAAGTATCGATCTCCGTTGGTGGTATATTTTTCGGCCCGTTAGTTCTCTCTCGGCATTTTTTTCCGCAGAAAATCGCACCTTTATAACCTCAAAATCAATATACTTTTTGGAACGGCCGCATAAACTGCAATAATTAGTGAAAAGTGCGTCATCTGAGGCTGAAAAAACCGTTTAAAAAATTAAAATATCTTAAAAATTGAAAAAGTTACATTAGTTTTTGTGAAAAGTCACTTTTCCGACTTTTTTTAAACAATTTTTTTTACATATGTTAAATTAATTTTTTGCAAATCAAACCTATACAGTTTTTTTAAGAAAGACTTAAACTACAACAGGATATTTTTTTTAAGGTCAGCTACAATTTTTTATACACGTGCAAAAACGCTGGGAGTGAATTTTACCCAGTGTGACCGGTACGGAATTCTCGGGAAGTGTGACCGAAAAAGGTTAAGAGAGTGGAGGGTAGTATTCACAGATTATTGGTCACTGAAAAGGCGGGTCTGCATGAGGAGCTACACTTCCGCAATTATAAACAAGCTTCTTGATTCCAACCCTCCCCTGGATCCCATTGAGTTGGAGTTAAGATCAGCCTTAAAAGAAACTAATAACTTTGTTCGTCATCACCCCGAAATTATTTTTACAAGAGCAGATAAAGGCAATACCACAGTAGCTATGCTAAAAACTGACTAAATGGAAAAAATGAGTGTTTTATTAGAAGACGATACCACCTACTCCATTATTGACAAAAATTCTACTAGAAGGATTATTTCAACGCTTGTTTCCTTCTTTACGCGATGGAAAAATAAAAAGTATATCACACAGCAGGAGTATCGTTCACTATATGTCAGTGATGGCATCTTGCCTAGGGCATATGGCTTACCTAAGATTCACAAACCAAACTGCCCACTCAGAATCATTGTGTTTTCCATTAATACTCCGTTGTATGATCTATGATCTAGCTTTTTTCTTACAAAAGATTTTACACAAGAGTCTGCCTATAAGTGAATTTAGCATCAAGGACAGCTTTACACTTGTAGAAAAATTGAACAATAAAGAATTTGTTCTATTTTCTTTAAATGTCATCTCGCTTTTTACGAATGTTCGGATCGAACTAGTCATTGACAGCATATGCAGACAATAGAATCTCATATCTCCAAATACCAAATTACCGCGAGAAGAATTCTTGACCTCTTTCAAGTTTGTGCTCGACTCTACTTACTTTATTTTTGATAATGTCATCTATAGACAGACACACGGCAGTCCTATGGGCTCCCCTCTGTCTCCTGACGCTGCAGAGATTGTTATGCGAGACCTTGAGAATAAAGCCTTGAAACGACTCAAATATATTCCACTTTTTTATTTTCGCTATGTTGACGATGTTGCATCTACAGCGCCCTTTAAATTGTTGCAAGACACTTTTGATATTTTCAACTCCATCCATAACAAGCTACAGTTTACAACAGAAATAAGTAACAACAACACTGAAGGATATCAACGAACGACTGGGATTTTCGTAGAACTGTTTTGGTCTTTATTTAATACAATCTGTTGCGGCACGCAAGACAGCCCGGTTTGCAGCCGGCAGCCGACTGACTGGTCGGCGGCTCACGGGCCGACGCGCGGTGTTGCCGTCGTCGTCGAGTACATGACAAACACTCTCAATTTTCTGGACACCACGATAATAGTTACCAATGAAAGATTGATATTTGATTGGTATCATAAACCAACTTTTTCTGGACGATACCTCAGCATTTTTTCTAACCATCCGAGTAGCTAAAAAAGGGAGTAGTCATGGGATTAATTGACAGAGCTTTCAGACTATCCCATTCTAATTTCCACAAAAAAATCTGTTTCTGGCTATTACACTTTTACTTGAAAATGGTTATCCACTGGACTTTGTTTTCGCGATAATCTTGGAAAAGCTTAAATCTCTTTTTAAAAGATTTTCCCCCGGAGCCTCCCGACGACGATGGGCTAACCAGCAGGTTTTATTTGTCTGTCCCGTATGTAAAAAACATTTCAGAGAAGTTTACTCATCTCGCTGGTATTATGGACAAAAAATTGAGTTTATATGGCTTTAACCGACTTAATGACCTCATTAAAGTACACAAGGATACTGTTGATAATGCTTCTCAGAGCAACGTTGTGTATCGCATTAATTGCTCTAATTTTGATGCGTCTTATACGGGACAGACCGGTAGACTTCTGGGGACTCGTATCAAGGAGCATAGGCGGCTGAAGAACATTTGGTAGTGCAGGTGCACTGTGTGGATCATAATCACACGTTTGATTTCGGGAGTGCCGCAATTCTCGACAAAGAACTGTTCTATGTTAGACGCCTGGTCTCTGAAATGTTGCATATCAGTTTGCAACATAACGGTCAATTTACAGACAGACACTGCCTTTTTAGGCGAATCATATCTCCCGGTAATAAATAAAATAAAACGTTTCATTGTTTGAGTAAATCCGGTGATCTCTCTTGGCGCGACCGTCTGTCCTTTCGGCGATGTTTGTTTCTTAAATATTACACGTCCGCGTGTTCTTGAGATCATGACGTGCGGTTTCGAACTCACATTCGTAGTTCAGACACCAACGACTACATAACGCTCTCTCCAGATGAGGAATGGCTATGGATGCCATCAGAGACGTTTGACCCGGGTTCGCGCAACACGCAGTAAGTAATCGTATTTCTATCTCTTATAATGTTCCTAACATTTACGGCATTCTGTAGTTCTGTCGGGCCACAGTTTGCTGCTTTCTCGTCTCCTTCTGCAATAGAAGACGACATTGATTCTCGCTGTCGATTGCTGCGCGGATGGACTCTTATAGCCCATTAATTACTTAATTTGTTTAAATTTGTTTATTATAAATTTTATACGTTTTTAAATTGTAATATTTTACATTAGTATGATACATACACATACACACCACACTTAGTTAAAAAATTATGTAATTCCATTCTGATTTTGATTGTAATAATAGCAGGCAGAATGTCGATTTCCAAATAGGTTTCCCCTTAAAAATCCTGCGCGATCACCCCCGCATTTATGTAAATTTGGATGCACAATACAAAGGTACAGGTAACAGGAACAAGAAATATCACAAGCAATAGATTTTCAACTTATCGAAACCTGTGTATCAGTGCTGTAGCATTTATATACAGCTTCCGATAGGTTGAAAATCTATTGCCTGTGTTATTTCTTGTTCCTGTTGCCTTTCCCTTTGTATTGTGCATCCAGCTTAACACCCGTGAGCAGTACACACACATTACACATACATTCCATACATCCACACTTTATCTGGATTTATTTATTATTTGTACAATTGCCTGATTCTCTTTACTCAATGTCATTAGTCAATTCTATGTTAATTTGTAATAAATGTTCTATTTATTTTTAAGATTAAATTCAATGTTTATTCATTTTAAATAAGACCTCGCCCTCATTTCTTCACCGCTCTCAAATTCGCACAAGGTCTGATCCTGAGTTAAAAGGATTAAATTTCCTGGCTCAAAAGAGGACCAACGATCGCACTGCTCACGGAAGGCGTCCTATCGTCCTTACGGACGTTAACCCTTTCTGAGCCATTGAAAGTGCGTTCAGCTCACGCCACGCGCCTCAGAGCGTGTTTCTTTCGCTTCTTAGTTTTTCTTATCTTAATTCTGGGGTTGGACGTAACAATTGTGACGTGACAATGTCGCGTCCTCCGCCCAGACGATAGCTCGGCCGAGGGGAAGGTCGGGGATGGCGCCTCGACTCGAGTACGGGAGGGCTAATTGCGTTAACTAATTATTTTCTCTAGTTAGATTTTGTAGGAACGACAGGTGGTGCCGGAGCAGGAGATTGACGACGGAAAATGTAACGACGTGAGTCGCAACGAGGGAAGGCAGAACACTGAGGGGACGCTGGAGTGAGCGGTTGACCGGCGAGCAGGTCACGCGGGCCCCCGCCCCCGAGGCGCATAGCAGGTCTCGTCCAGCACATCCCTGGCCCCGTGCGTCGCAGCATAAGGAAGGGGTACGTCACCTCTACCACGGAGCGAGTAGTCCGGAAAGTATTAGAAAGCCCTCATCGGAAGCTCAGATGCGGCCGACAGTCAATTTGCGTTTATTGTATTGTATTGCGTGTTTGTGAACAGAGGCGTGCCGTGAACGGTGCGTATCGTGGAATACCGTGTGCGTTGTTGCGAACGTGCCGGGATAAGTGTTATTGCGTGTTGAGAGGAAAAGCGTATCGCGGGCCGTGCGTTTTGGGAGAGATTCACGTACTCGTGGAGAGCCTCGCGGATACTTTGCGTCATCGTTTGCGCGGGCAAGTATCGTCGCGCTCATTGTGAGTATTAGAGTCGTATCGTGAACATTTTGTGTCGGTAATTGCAAACATTAGAGTCGTGTCGCGGATATTCTGCGTCGCTGTGCGAGTCCCGCGAGCGTTAGAGTCATATCGTGGACATCCTGCACTATTTATTGCGCATATTTGAGTCATAGCGCGGAGACTTTGTGTCGCTTATTGTGAGTATTGTGAATATTGGAGTCGTATCGTATTTTGTATCGTTTACTGTGAATATTGAGAGTCTCGCGGACGTTATAGCTGTGTCGCGGAGATCGTACGTTGTATTAATTGCCTGAGAATCCGCGGCGAGATATTCCGTTACATTGAACCCGCGGAGACGAGGCCCATATTTAAAACTGAAATACATTATTATTATTTTTGTTACTTATTGTGTGCTGATTGCGTTACGCTTCTTCCTTACTTTCCTCGTCAAAAGACGTAACTGACGCCCTGAGTTAGCGTTCACGTGAGATATATGTGTTGAGCCGGGAATCGAGTTGTGGAAACGTGGTGCGCGTAATTGCACCTGGCGCCCATTCGGATTGTTTCGTCGAGGATAGAATAACGCTGATTTCGCGAAGCTACCGTTTTCCGACAGGTAACTTGCGGCTACGCCCCTTCGGCTAGCGAGATCGAAGGAAATCGGGTCGCACAATACATTAACGAATAAATAATAATACACGATACGTATTTGCCTCATAAATATTATGGCCAAAACTCGAACAAGTCATGCAAATTTATGAATTGGCTGGGCATTTGCAGATTCTTGAAATTTTGTAAAAAAATTTTATTTAAATTATTTCGCATTCTAGCTAATACGGACTGGCTGTAAAGGTCAGACTTTGAAGAATATAGTAAGTCACATTATTATTGTGTATATTTAAAAAGTAAATGATTTCATTGATGGAAAAAGGGCACATAGGCTTAAGTCATCTAAATCGACTCAGATGTGTTATACCTATATATAATATACAAAGGACATGTGCTTTCTCTAATGTTTACATTACACAAATGCTGTTGTACTGCCGCGATCCTGAAGATTCGCGCAGCAGTGTGTAGTTAAAAAAGATTATGTGAACATACCTTTATATAACTCATTGAAACTGCAAGTGACAAAAATTATGCATTCCAATTTGTAGAATGTCTTACTTAAAAAATTGAATTTTAAAAGATTATTTTAAAAAATTAAATTTTTTATTTATTTTTTTATTTTTTTATTTAAACAATAGATAAAAAAGTTGTAAACTAAATAGGTAATTACATTTGAATGAATAAACAAAAAAAGACCATTTTTTACGATTTTTTTACCATTTATGAAAAAAAGGGCACATAAATCAATTGAAAAAAAAAAAAAAAAAAAAAAAAACTTCAAATCACATGACCTCTGTTTTCAGAACGTTTAAAGAATATGTTACTACATTAAAAAAAAAATTGGTTTTAATTGCATTACTTTTTATTAAGTAATACTCTAATAAAAACTTTAAAGTCGATTTTCTCGAAATAGCATTTTGGCGTATGTGCCCTTTTTCCATCAATGGCCTTATTAATATTTATTGAATGTTTATTTCTCTTATACTATACAATATTTTTTAAATTTATTAATCTAGTTTTTAATAAATTAAAATTGTAATTATATACTAAAATTACTATAAGTTTAAACAAAATTATTAATTTTATAACATAAATATTAAGATATAATTTGATAATTATTTTTATTTAACCATCTCTCTCCTTCCCCTTCCCCTCCCCTCTTATCACCCCCTCTCTCTCTCTCTCTCTCTCTCCCAAGATTAAATTTTGTAAAATTTCATCACTTTTTGTATTGTACATACACTACCGTTAAAACATTTGGAAGCACTACCTTTTTAAAAAAAACCACAGTGGTACCAATAAAATTCTTTAAATATCCTTGGAAAATGATTAGAAACAAATAATACTGTGTTCAATAGTTAAAACCAAAAACACAGTAAAGTTTCTCGTATATAACGTTTTTCTTTAAAAGTATTGACCAAACTTTTGAACTAACATAATAGAGAAATACATATATTTTTATGTTAAAACTTATAATCTCTAACTTGACTTCACCTAATTTAATTTAATTTAACTTAATTTAATATTTATTAAGCTTATTTAGATATTTAGCCACTAATCCTTGATTTTTTGTAAATATATATCTATTTCAATGTGCTGTAAAAATTTTCTATAATACTGATTATTTCTTTCTCCTTGAAGCCTATAACATCTTAATTTATATTTTAATTTATTGTAAAACTTATTTCTTGAAAAAATAATAAATAAATATATATACATATTTATGTGTATATATATTAATCTATATTAGTATATGTATATATATTAATCTATATTAGTAATCTTGTTACAATAAATTAATAAAGTTCCAATTAATCAGAACGAATAAATTAAATCAAAATAAATAGGTTCCACAATGTTAGTGTTTCAGTTGTCTAGTCAATAAGACACAGCCAATTCTAAAATTAGTTGCCTAAAGAATAATTACAGAATATTTTTTTAACTCTGATTAAAATTGGTCAAATTCGAAATTGATTGGTTTTATGAATTATTCAGATTTTGAATTATGGGCACATATATGTAAAACATATACTAATTATATAGAAGTCTAACTTCTCTACAGTTGAGCTACACAACTACAAGACGAATATATCTGATGCCGAATAATTATTATCCATTATATAGCGAATTTTTTTAGAATGTAATAACGAAGGTTATGCCTAACAATAAAAAACAATAAAAGTGCAAAAAAGTGACAAAAAAATGTAGAATATTTCAGAAGATAGGAACATCGTGCTATTGCAGGCATCTTTAAAACAAAGTGTGCATTGCTCCATTTTAAATGTCGCCAAATCATTTAGTTTATCTTCCATCGTCTTGCATGGATCAAAGTGTTCTGTTTTAGCTCTTTGGCACGTTCTTATAATAACATCTTGTTTCGGAATAACTGGAAAAATACATTATATTTGAATTAACTTTTCTAAATATACATATTCTATGCCGTTCATATTATTTTTTACGCCTTGCAAATATCTTTAAGTACTTACTTTTACTATTATTAAAGATCATCATTTTCGCACAAGCCATCTCCTGGGGAGCGTCTTGATAATGCTGAAATATTTCATCAACTTCAAAAAATGATGCAACCGATTTCAGGCCATTGTGTTGCTGGATGCTTCGTTGCCATTCCTGTATATTGTTAACAGTACATTCCATTGGTTGTAACTTTGTTGTCAAATTGTAACCACAACCTTCGTTTGATAATGAAGTGCACATGTAGCATTTTAGCGCATTTTCTATAAAAGAAAATATGGATAATAAGCCGCACCGTATCAAGCCGTTTCAAAATGCTTATATGTCACATATATTCTTCTCTTTCAAATATTTAAACTTGAAATTAGATAAAAAGAATTTATGACTATGATAGGCATAAGAGCCTACGTTTCGTTCTCTGCCATCAGCCTAAGGACCAGAGCATAAAGATTATCGTAACCGTTTATGACTCTGTCGTAAGTCATAAGCCGGTGTCGGAAGTCAACGCACAAGGATTGACGTTAGTGTATGTCGTATCCGTCGCGTATGCAACACGATGGGTATGACATACGCTGACGTCAGGTCCTTAGGCTGATGGCAGAAAACAAAACGTAGTAGCACGGGAGCCCACGACCAAAACCATATGTTATCGCTTCCCGTTTAAAATCATGTAAAATCGATAGATGGACGATTCTGTGGACTGGACTAGGGGGTTCGGGGCCGACCATCCGCCGGGCGAGGAACGGGCACAGTGTGCCTACCTTCTCTTTTTAAACGTAGAAACATTGTTAGGATAGTTGGACTCGCGATCCGCGGCACTGGGTCAAAAAGCCGAACGAAGCCGACGTCGCCCGAACACCGCCGAGCGCGATCGCGGCGTCGGGCATCTCCGGATCACATCGTCTAACCCGGCGTACAGTGGGGCAAACGTCTCATTTTTTGGTCATTTGCTTATAACTTCCACATTTTTCAATGAAATGATTTGAAATTTTTGAAATTTGACATAAATAATATACGATTACTATATATTTAGTGTATGAAATCAAAATTATTTAATTAACAATTTTTCATAAAGCGCATAGATAATTATTCCATAACTGTAACGTATGAAGTGAATTGAATATGTAAAAATGAGCTATAATCAATATATAACATTTTTTTAAATAACGTCAATTTAATTTTCAATGATAGTCTTAAACCTCGGAATGCTTAATTTTTGTGAGTTTTATAACAGAAAAGGAACTGTTTTTCTTGCTTCTCACATCTATTTCTTGAACTTAATCATCATAATCTACATCATTATCGTTGAAATATAATAAATATTTTGCATCTTTAGTTAATTCTTTCTTTTTATGCCTCATAATTTTTCGCGAATTAGATATTATTGGATCTGAAGCAATCATCAAATTATTAAAAATATCTTCATTATTTTGTATTCGCGACATTTTTCGCGAATGACTTTCTCTATATTTCCTAAAATATTTATGGTTTGCTTCCTGAGCATCTTCAAATAATTGTCCCATTGGTACGATAGCATTTTTTATAATATTACTGCCATCTATATATTCTATAGGTATATATAAGTACCGTCATCTGTATGTTTGTATGTCTGTATATATCTATATACATATATAAGTACCGGACGTCTATCTGTCTCTCTGTCTGTCTGTCTGTCTGACCGCGAACTATTTATTCGTTAGTGGACCGAATTTTTATCAAGGGTACATGAAATAGGGGTAGAATTTCTCGGGGAGTGCCATAAAGTGTATAGTTTTTCGTTGCCGATTTTCTGGAAACCAATTTTTTTAATTCTTCTAATTTTTCGGGAAATAATTGACCGAATCTCAAAAAATTGTGTATGAAGTAGGGATAGAATTTCCCAGGGAATGTCATAAAGTGTATAGTTTTTTGTTACCGATTTTCTGGAAACCGGTATCAGAAATTTTTACAATTTTTCGGGAAATAATTGACCGAATCTTAAAGATTTATAGATCAAACAGGGATAGAATTTTCCGGGGAGTACTATAAAATGTATAATTTTTCGTTACCGATTTTTTTGGAAACCGGTACCGAAATTTTTAAAATTTTTTGGGAATTAATTGACCGAATCTCAAAGAATTGTATATGAAATAGGGGTAGAATTTCTTGGAGAATGCTATAAATTGTATAATTTTTTGTTACCAATTTTTTTGAAAACCGGTTTAGAAATTTTTCCAATTTTTCGGTTCAAAAATTTTATTAATTTTTTGATGGGTTTAATTGCCACTGGAAACCAGTTCGTCTTCTGTCTGTCTGTCTGACCGCGAACTACTCATTTGTTAGTGGACTAAATTTTTACCAAAAGTGTATGAAATAGAAGTAGAATTTTCCGGGGAGTGCCATGATGTGTATAGTTTTTTGTTACCGATTTTCTGGAAACCAGTTTTTGTAATTACTCCAATTTTTTGGGAAATAATTGACTGAATTTTAAAGAATTGTATATGAAGTAGAGGTAGAATATATATTTCCCGGGGAGTGCCACAAAGTGTATAATTTTTTGTTACCGTTTTTTTTTTAATCGGTATCAAACATTTTTCCAATTTTTCAGGAAATAATTGAGTGAATCTCAAAGAATTGTATATGAAGTAGGAGTAGAATTTCCCGGGCAGTGCCATAAAGTGTATAATTTTTCGTTACCGATTTTTTTGGAAACCGGTTCCAAAATTTTTCCAATTTTTCCGGAAATAATTGACCGAATTAAAGAATTATGTATGATATAGGGGTAGAAAGAACTAAAGAATGTAATAGAATTAGAAAAATTGCTAATAGTAAAAGGGTTTCCGATTTCTGTTAAAAAAAAATGTACGTGATTGCTCCAATTTCTGCGAACTTTGAGATTTTAAGCTGAATTTTTTTTATGGATAATTTTTTGATACCGATTTTTTGGAAACCGGTTTGGAATTATTCAAATTTCGAGAAATAATAAGTATTAATTAACCAATTTTCTTGAAACCAGTGCCTAATTTTTTTTTAATTTTTGGAGGTTAATTTTAATTTTGCTTCCTCATAGAGGAAACTTTGTTTTCGTAAATTCGTATATGAACCTTTGTGTATAAAGTTGGCTCTAATCAACCAAAAATGTATTATTTAAAATTTAAAAGAATTATATATAAAATAGGGGTAGAAGAAACCAAAGAAAAGATTGTTTTTTGAGTTTTTGATGTCAATTAGTTCAGTGTTCTAAAACGTCGAAATATTGCATTTAAAAAAATGTCTGTATGTATGTATATATGTGTAATTATGTGCCAAATTTATCGAAATTTCTATAACTTCAGACCTAATCAACCAAATCTTAACAAATTATATATGAAATAGAGATAGAAAAAACTGAAGAATATAATAGAATTAATAAAAATTGTTAATAATAAAGGGGTTACCGATTTCTGTTAAAAAAAAACAGCCAAGTTTACTGAAATTTCTATAACTCAAGAACTAATTAACTAAATTTTAAAGAATTATATATGAAATAAGGGTAGAAAAAATTGAAGAATATAATAAAATTAATAAAAATGGCTAATAATAAAGGGGTTATCAATTTCTGTTTAAAAAAATCTACGTGATTGCTCTAATTTCCGCAATTTTTGAGATATCAAGCTTAATTTTTTTTTTATAGATAGAGTATCATTAAAGGTACGTTGGTGTTGAATTTATTATTTCCACGCACGTTTGATATTTGTTATTTGTGTAACAAGTGCGGGAAGTTGAGAATTGGACACGGGTGCGGAGTGGACGCACGAGCCGATAAACTTAATTCCTGCCGTTTTTTCGTCTCCAAAATTGATTTGCTTTGAAGGGAAGATGAATGAACCTTAATCAAAGTAATTTCCTCGATTTTCTACTACTTTTTCCCATTTCAATCCCACGACGGTAGAACGCGGTGTCTTTCGGGGTAATCCATTTATCTATCCATTTTTGGACTTCTTTGTAACTGGAGAAGTGTGTGTCCGTAAGTGCGTGTTGCATCGACCGGAAAAGATGGTAATCCGACGGTGCCAAGTCTGAAGAGTACGCTGGATGCGGGAGGACTTCCCATTCAAGCTCTAGAAGTGCCTGCTTCACGCTTTTCGCAACATGCGGTCGAGCATTATCATGCGAAAGAATGACTTTGCGTCGATTATTGGCTACGGATGGTCTTTTTTCCATCAATTCGTCACTCAATCGGCATAATTGCTGATGGTAGCGATTAGCTGTAACGGTTTCATTTGGACGCAAGAGCTCGTAATACAGCGCACCCTCCTGGTCCCACCAAATGCAGAGCAAGGTCTTATGCCCGTGAACATTTTTCTTCGGCGTTGAAGTGGATGGTTGGCCAGGGTTTACCCATGATTTTCTTCGCTTGGGATTATTAAAATAAATCCATTTTTCATCGCCAGTCACGATACGCCACAAAAAACTCTTTTTTCTTTGCCTGGCAAGCAAAGAAGTCGCGATAGACAAGCGATTCAAAATTTCATTTTCTGATAACTTATGTGGTAGCCATATCCCTTCTTTATGAATTTTTCCCATGGCATGCAAGCGTTTTGAGACGGCCATTGGAGTAACATTTAACGCTTTCGACAACTCTAAAAGCGTTTGAGCTGGATTCTCATCAAGCAATTCTTGCAGCTCAACGTCTTCAAATTTTTTTGGCTGTCCGGGACGTTCTTTGTCTCTCACGTCAAAATTACCGTTTCGAAAGCGTTCAAACCAAACTCTACATGTTCTTTCCGATGGAGTTTCGTCACTATATACTTCGGATAATAAGCGATGCGTTTCAGCTGCGGTTTTCTTAAGGTCGAAGTAGTGAAGAATCATGTCGGAAAAACAGCTTATCGCGGTTCATTTTTAATCGATTGGAAAATCTCTTTGGTTTCAAGAAATCTAATCTGTGAAGACTGAATCACTTTCAAGAATGTCAAAACTACAAAAAAATTGCGATTTGACCGCCGAAATTCGCCAGCGTTGGAGCTGGCGCCCTCTAGTAGCGAGCGGCAGGAATTAAGTTTACCACCTAATAGCAAGGATCGGTGAAAAGATTACCGATTTCTGGTTATTTTTTAAAATGTTCGTGGATGCTCTAATTTCCGTAAATTTTGAAATATCGAGCTTATTTCTTTTTTTTATGGATAGAGTGTCATTAAAGGAAGATTGTTATTTAATTTAGCGAGGATCGGTAAAAAGATTACCGATTTCTGCTTAAAGTGTATAAGATGTACATGTTATTTTATATAGAGATTATTAAAGGAAGGTTGTGTTTTAAATTTTGCGACGATCGGAAGGAGTTACCGATTTCTGCTTTATCATTAAAAGAAGGTTAGTATTGAACAAAATGGAAATAAGATATATCTGCAATTAGTAGGGATTATTTTAGTAAAAACATGTAACTGCCTGACTTTATATCGAACGCGGCCTAGTTTACTGGATCGGGAGTTCGATGAAAGGCCCAGAGACAGTAGTCAGTTTGCGGTACACACGTATTCCTTTACTTTATTCAACTCGAGATGCGGTATACAAAGTATATTACAAGAAAAGAACGAAGCGCGGTATATTACATACGAACGGAGTTCGTCGCA